>NW_026527665.1:0-300000 GCF_022682495.2 Desmodus rotundus | reverse complement strand
CTCTGTCCCTCCTATCAGTCTGGATGAATGTTTCTTCTTTAACTCCTTGGTTGTCAGATTTTCATACAGTTCAATTTGGGAGCACTTCTGGGGGTTTATTGTTTTCAATTGGTTGTTATCCTTCGTTTCCTTTGCAAGGAAGCAATACTGTCTGCCTACACCTCTAGTTTGGCCAGGACGCACAAGCTCACTTTTTCCAGTGAAACCATAGTCTCTGGTCCACGTGCCATACTTCTGTGTAGCACAAAAAGGAAGACACAGATCATAAGTCACACATGACTTTGGGTTGAACTAATTTTATAAAATTTATGTATCTCAAGAAGTAAGAAACATAGCAGCCACAATTTTATTTGAAAATTTAGTATAGTTACGTTGAGAACAAGATTATTCTTGATATGAGATTATTTTCTGAAACATGCAGTAAGGGTAGACCTTGAGTTTTACTCCAAACTTGAGCTACAATTTGCAAAAAGACACACGCAATGGCACATACAGACCTCATGGATGTTCACTGCTCTATTTGTAATTGAGAAGGATGGAAATACCTTAAGAGAGTTAAAAGACAAAATAACCCAATTGTTAATATTTATGCATTCAGTCAGATCTACTCATCCTTATGGAAACTAGGTACAAATGAAAAGTAATAGAGTTCAGATTTCTATATCAATGCAATCCAGATTATTTAGTGATTCTGTAAATCTGGTGAATCTCTCTGTGAAAGAAACCGTTTGTGTTTTGAAAACATAATAAGGAAATACACACATGATGATAGAAAACAAGTTAGCTCTATTGTTTCTTAGTGTTTTGTTTCTTTGAAAATGTCTGTACCTGTAAGCACAGGTAATCATAACAACTGAACTGAATTAAACAAATGTGTACAATATGATCCTTGTAAAACTGCCTGAAAATATGAAAAGTGATCATGTAGAGTACGTCTGTGACATGTGTGTGTAATATAAGAAAACTGTACAGGAACAAGGCCTCACTGATTAAATCCTTCATATCAAAAGCCAATGATCTCCATGAAATAAATGTAGGGCCTTCATTTTCCAAAGCAAACAAAAGTTGTTTAAAAAAGACAACAAAAGTGTCCAGATGCAATGTGATAGTTTTTTCCCCATCTCTCACTATTCCCTGCTAGACTCTTGGTGGTGGTAATGGAAAACTATTAACTCTACACTGAAGAGAGCACCTCAGCCAAGTGACTATCAGGTGGATTGGAACAATGGATATTTGCTCACTGAGGCACACAGAAGACATATCCTCACTGGTGTGACACTACTGGCGAAATACATAAATAGGAAAGTCATTATGTGAAAATAAACATAAGTAAACATTTATTGTTTTTAATGTCAACCCACAGATACCTCTCATGTTCGGTACACTAATCACGTATTTAAATAGCAAGACTTTCTTACCAATTGAGTGACAAAGTGTATTCTACAGACTCTTCCTTTTCAGAACATTCAGAGCGATTCTCACTGGAAAATCTGCATTTTCTTACCTCTGATGTACAGAGGTGATGCTGCAGCCACATGGACTTAAACATATATTTCCCTGCTCCACCAATACCTGAGCCTCTGAACCGAACAAATATATTGTACATGGCTGCCTTACGAGGTTGATCTGTCACAGAGGGGATATGTTCAGTAGGCTGCCTGAGGTGAAGAATTCCTGCCTTTAATTAAAAACCTTCAAGTGGTGTCCAGTGGACTGTCTCACGGCTGACAACGGCCCTGTGCTGGAGGGAGGGGCGCTGTTTGGGGCAGGGCAGCGGCGGCTCAAAGCAGCCTGCGTCTATGTTGCTGACCACAGAAGAGTCTAACCCACACAGGTGGTTTCGTGGTCTCTTCTCATCATCACGATTGGGCAGAATTGTGATAGGCAGTCATCATCAGGCCCTGCAACGTGGGGCCTGATGATGACTTGAAAACTTCAAGTGCTGTAACTGAATAACAATAAAAATTAAAACAAACAAACAAACAAACAAAAACACCAAAAAAGTGTTTGAAGGTGTCTAATTAAAGACAGGAATTCTTGACCTCAGGCATCCTAGATAAAGATAAAGCAGAGAAGGCTCTGGGAAAAAGGAGAAAAGTACTGTACATAAACTACTGCCCTTGAGAATCATAAAAAGAAAAAGAAAGAAGTAGATAGAACCAACTTCACTATCCAAGAACATCAAGGCAAAGAAATAAAGGCTGCTGATTGTTAATCTAGTAATATAAGGAAGAATAGTAAGCACACCTCTGACCCAGGACACATCTTTTACCTGAGAAGCTGCCATGTCCTCCTGGTCCTGCTCCTGCTTCTCCTCTGGCTACGTTTCTTAGGCAACCATATGTTGAGGAGTTAACTTTGCATTTTGAGAATGTGTCTTCAAAGGCACAGTCCTTTTCTCCAATCCCACCACAGTCACTGGCGGAAAGACTTGGAAACGCCGAAAGGCCCACCCTTTCCTCTCCTTTGTCACTGGGAGGCAGGACAATGAGCTGGTACATGGAGACAACACTGAGTTTGTTTTTCTGTCTTCATGTGCTCTCTCCTCCCACAGACATACACAAACTGCTACAACAATAAGAATGTGTGCTGCTCTCTTGAACCCCACATCCAACAGAGCATTCTGTTCTCTCCCCTGAGCAAAGCCTGCTCCCCACTTTCACAGATGCATTCCACATACTGGCACACAGCACTCTCCTACCAATGAATGGGTCCACCTGAGCACCACCTGGAGCACCTCATTGAACAAAGATGCCCCACCCAGCAGGTAACTAACTCTGTGGGAGAGCACACAGGTGATATCACTTCTTTTCCCCCACCTAATTTTACTGTTATCCAAGTACAGTTCTCTGCCTTTTCCCCCAACCCAGCCTAACCCCCAACACTACCCACCTCCCTCCCGTTTCCACCACCCCACCCAATGCCCCATTATTGTCCATGTGTCCTTTATAATTGTTCTTAGAAACCCGTCACCCTTTTCCCTTGAAATTCCCTCCCCTTTCCCCTCTGGTCACTGAAATTGAGAAAAGGCCAACAGTGACAGTGATAGCACTTCTTAGATCTCTTCAAGGGATCTAGTAATAACCTGAAGGGGTACAGTTTAGCTGTAAAAAGCATGCAGAACCCTTTGCGATCAAGACCCTGCTTGGCATCTGTAATCTGCTTTGCTGCTCCTGCACTCGCTGTCACAACTCCTCTCCTCCCAAGCACTCTCTCTGTCTGAAGTGCATCTTATTCAACAGGGAGGATATCAAAGGGGGCTTCCAAACATCTGCACCCTGGGGAGCAATTCGGGTCGACGGGCCGCCAATGGTGAGGCGCAGAGATGGTTTGCTCTACCTGACTTGTGACCTGAAATGGTGAGGGCTGGCCCGGCTGCCCAGGCAACGTCTCTCAGCAGAAAATCTACAAAAGGAAGGTGGACAAACCTCGGCTGGGAGGGCCTCAGAGTTTCCGTGAAAATGTCCCCTCTGCTCGGCAGAGAACTGATCAGCGTGTGGGGGCGTCTCAGCTGTATTGCGGACTCACGATTGCAGGAAGTACGACAGCGAGTATTTCCACCACAGTGGCGACCCTCGGGCTTCAAGTGCGCAGGAATTTGAACGTAGAGGTCCAGTACGGAACTGGAAATAGCAAACCGATGAAGATTTGTGGCATGTTCACGGCAGGGAAACTACTTCCGGTGCTCTGATAAGGTGCGCATGCGCGCTCTATCACCCTGGGAGTCTGAGCAGAGCACTGGCGGTGGCAGGCGGCATCTGAATCCAGGCCTGGGAACGGCGAAGAGGTGCCGGGCTCCCTGGTAAGGAGGTCCCCGAGCCAGGAATCCTGTGTACATATTTCTCCTGGTGATATTCTCTACTTGACCTCGCTATTTTACTTAGGAACCATTTTGTACGGTCAACATAATTAGATAATTTGTGAGATTTCCGTAAAAAATTAAGATTGATACCCCTATAATTAAATTTTAGGTGATTCTTTCGCACATTATATTTGTAAACTTTCTCCTCTATTTATATTTACTGTCGTTTAGTGCTGTACGACTCTCAATTCAGTGTGCTATCGAATCCATTAATACGCAGCTGGTGTCCCGGAGGATTGCTGGGTGTGGTGGAAAATCCCACAATTGGGTGACCAGGAGTGTCAGATTTTGGTGTGATGGTGAGTGTGGTAATATTAGTCTGACTAAAGGGGTCACAGAGGATGGGAAACACAGTAGAAACGCTTCTCTCCAAGATAGGTGGAAAACTGCGTTTTTTCTTCTTAAGAACACACTGCCTATGGAAAGAACAATGAACATCCTTTAAATGTGCATAGTACTATAGCAAGACAAAACAGTCTCTGGGCCCCCCAGGAATTCTTGATGAATTTTATATGAATTTTAATGATACAAAATGTTTTTTTTTAAGTCCTGCCTAGGGAAGATTACACTCACAAATGAATACAAACCTCCATTGAGACTCTTCTGATTCAAAGCCCTTGGTAGGGTCCTCCTCACAGAACACGTTCTGGGAAACACAACAATAACACCAGAATATTTTTCCCTACTCAATAGAAAAAGTTGGTACCCATAGTACCCTGTTCCATAACAAATGTGCAGTTTTTCCGGGCAGAATGTAGTGCCAGGACCTATTTCTCGGTGCAAGAGGAAGGAATGATCGTTTTCTTGACTTCAGTTGTGCTGAGAATAAATGTCTACCCTTCTGTTTCCTTGTTCCTCATTGAACCTAATCACCTGTACTAGAAACTAGTGAAGTAAGCAGCTTTCCCCAGCTTCTTTCTACTAATAAATAATTATAGTTTCAATGGTTATTGTAAGTCTCTGAGGTCCACTGAGTGTTATGATACTATTTTATGCAACTGTAAACAAAACATAGTATATATATTGCAAAACAGCACTTTGTGTGGCATAAGAGTGCTCCCTTTTTTATTACCTACACTCACCATTTTAGTAAGACATGTCTGGCTTTTTAGGTTTCTTCCAGGATCCTTGTGCTTCTCAGTCCTCCCTGGAAGAACAAGTATAGTGTCCCATCACTAATACATTGTGTTTATACTACGGAATTTCACTGGAGTCATTTAAGTTAACAGGACCCTTATTTCAAAGGGCCTGAGGGCCATGTCCTTCATTTAGAGTGTACCAGGGTTTTCAGTTTTAACTTCCAGTGGACCCTCAAATTATCTCCTAAAGTTCACTTTAGGACTCAGGGATGGGTCACAGTTCCACTCTTGAAGTCCCGCCTGCAAATCAGTTCCTTCATTTTTGAAGTGAGGACTATTGAAATATGGTGTTGAATGCAGTGGAAATATTAAAATCACCTATAAGAGAAACATATATATATTTTTGTCATGGGCACAAATTATAGGGGGAGGACATCGAATGTTAGTGGACATAGTAAGAGCACTGCAAACTGTCTTCCTCTCCTAAATGTGCTGGCTCTGAATATGAATACCAGTCAGGAAGAAATGGCCCGATAGCCTACAGACATTTGGTGATGGAGATTGTCTCTTTGGTTAAAAACACACTCGCAATCTTGGGATATGTTTTCCTCATCACTCTATTTACTTTTACTTTACCGTGTGCCGCTTGACTGCACCACATACTTGATTCCCTAGCACTTGAGCATAGTCAAGTCACACATGAATAGACGTCTGTTGACAACCTCTGACATACCACTTCTTTCAGTAAACCCAAGTCCTAGAGGGACTCTTTTTCTTCTTATCTAAACAGCACTTCCTTTGTCTCTTTGTTGTATGTACCTTTCCATTTCAAAGGACAAAATGCTATGAAAAATGCATTCAATAAAAAATATTTTAATACAGTTCTACATGAACCATGACACATATTGCTTCCTATCCAAATTTTCTTTAATATAATTTTTGAAAAGATTTCATGTATTTATTATTAGAGGGGAAGTGAGGAAGAAAGAGAGGGATTGAAATATCAATGTGTAGTTGTGCCTGGAGCTCCCCTGCAGGGGACAGGGCCGGCAACCCACACATGTGCCCTGACTCAGAATCAAAGTGGTGACCCTTTGGTTTGCAGGCCAGCACTCAATCTTCTGAACTACACCAGCCAGGGCCTATCTAAGTTTGAAATCAATGTTTTTCATTCCTTGGCAATTTTCTCATTGAGTAAAATTGTTCCTTAATGATTCTTGCCTAAAAAACATGACAAAGCATGAATTTTCCTTCAACTGGTGGAAAATTACACTATGCAAGTTACAAAAATATTTTACCAGCATTTTCAACAACTATGTCCTACAGTGGAACCCATGTGGGCATGCCCCCCAAAAAGATAGTAATAAAGTATCTGAAGAATGAAAATCAGGATCTTTCCAACCAGGGAACCAGCAGTTTGAAGAGTAAACATTCATCGGAGTCTTATGAAAAAGTCTGAGTCCACTTGTAAACACCTCACCTTTCATACCTTTAAAGTCTTGCTACATCTGCAACGTCTTCTGACCATGGAGAGAAACTGGAAATGCCGCCAGCGGGTTTCATAGTCTGATACCAGCTGAACAGTCATACCTTCAGCAGGTCACCGCACCCCAGGCCCACCCTGGACACATCCTAACACCTCTAAACTCTCATCATTCTCTATTCTCGGAAGCCATGTGTTTCACTATCCATGGATGTCCATCCTGTCCTCCCTTAAAAGGCTTTTTATGTTACAGGGAGTGTCTTAACCCTGTACTACATGGGCTCAACAATTTCAATATGCTAACCAATCACTGGATGTTTTCCCATTTCTTCCACTATGCCAGTGGAAGTTGCTGCAAGTGCAAATTAATTCTAAAAAGTTTTAGGTGCAAATGTATGAAATTTCAACTTTAGTAAACAGAAATATAGGTTCCCAGTGTGTATTGGTCACCACAATAACTTTCCTGACTGCTCCAAGCTCAAAACAAATATTTTATTATTTCTATTACGCTAAGTGAAATGAGCCAGGCAGTGAAACACAAATATCATATGATCTCACCTGTAAGAGGAACCTAAGGAAGAAAGCAAACAAATGAGGACAGTAGAGCCAGAGGCATGGGAAGCAGGAAAAGACTCAGACTAACCAAAGGGGAAGGGGAGTGGTTTAAGGGTGAAAAGAAGGGGAAGTAACTAGTGAAGGAATATGTATGAGAGACCCAAGGATATGGAAATATGGTGGGGTTTGAGTGTGGAGTCAGGGTGGCGGCCAGTGGTGTAAAGTATTGGGGGAAATACTGGACAAGTGTAATAGAACAACTATAAAATATTTAGGAAAATGAAAATAAGTGCAAAAACATACAATGTTTCTTTCTATCTCTGTCCCTTCCCTTTCTGTATAAAAACCAATCAATCAATAAAAATTAATAAAAATGAAATAAAAACTGTCTTGGTAAAGTGAACATTATCTCTGCAGGGATATAAGCCATGGATGAAGTTTATTCATTAACACATGAAACCTAAGATATGTTGCAAATAAATAGTGGAAACATTAGGACAGAATTTCAATGTGAATCCTACACTTACAAATACTATTCCAATTTTTTCCTATCATCCTGCCTGGCAACAGATAATTTCGACAATTTCCAAGGATAAGACACTTTTATGAACAGTCCTCAAAATGCAAGCTGTTTCCATTCACTTGAGAAAATCACCATTCCTCTCTGTTGTAGCTACCATATAATAATCTCTCAGTAGTAACTTACCACTCTCTTCCCACGAAAAGCCAGACCTGCCTCTCATGGTCCATTAGTAGAGCATAATTGCTGGAAACGTGAAGTGGTCTTTCTAGAGATGGATACCCTGAACCCAATAAGTATGAATTTAGAGTTTTATATAGTTCCTTGCCTTCTCTGAAGGTTAGGTACACCATTAGGAATTTCATATTGAGTGTTGGTGTTTTGCAGTAGCAAAGGATATGAATGAACCCTACCTAATGAAGTAAGAGCTTTATTTGTATTGATCGCTCCTCAAGAGCATCATGGAAGGCCATTAAGGCATTCCTATGATAACTAGACAACGATCTTTTGGTTCAACTTCATAAATCACAATGTAGTCTTTCTAAAATATCACATAACTGGTATGAACATGAAAGATAATGAATGCTTTGAATACATTCTTATTTCTGGGATACACAACATTAGCTGGGTTTTGATATCGTTTGAGTTGTACCTTCTCTGTGGTTTTTCACATTGTCACAAAATTTCCACATTTCGGTAGATTTCTCTTGTATTACTGGCTTTTACTGTTTTTCATGTCCTGATAACATGTGGAAAGCAGATTATTGAGGAGATGTAAAGATCCCTAGGTTTCCTATTAATTGAGTTTCCAAATAAATGGTGTATGTTGAAAACTAAAATTACAACAAAAGTAAAGGTGTGCTTAACACAGATGAGAAATTTCCAAATAATGGTCTTCCAATTTTGAGAAATACTAAAATTATATAATTCTTTAGTAATGAAATACTGGTCACATGTAGTTCAAATGAATTTCAGAGTAGCTAGTTATGAATACCCTCTAATAAATACACTCATGTTGTGCACAGTTACCTTCGTTTTGCAGAAATGGGTGTTTTTCTACCATAACCCCCACATACACACCAATTTACAGTAACTGTACTTCTAATCTTAACATTGAGAAAGAAAATAATATACATATTTTTGACATGTAGTATGAACATGAATAAATGTGAAACAACAGGCCATATATTACTGTGGTAAAAAATCCAAATGGGGAGGGGACAGTGGAGAGAGGGGATTACAGGAACTACTGTGGAGGACACATGGACAAAATCAAGGGAGAGGGTGGAGTGGGGGAGGGGGGTGAGTTCATCTGGTGTGGGGTGGAGGGATGGGGAGAAAAGGCAGACAACTGTAATTGAATAACAATAAAAAATTTAATTAAAAATCCATAATTGAATTCCCTAAAAATTAATGTAAAGACAGGGCTTTTAAAAGTGTAAAAAGCAATATGGCATAGAGAATATGAAAATGTCGGTAAAATATTTTCAAAACAAAATGCTTTTCATAATATCATCCCAATTCCCAGCTCTTCTCTTGCAGAAAACTCAAATCCCAACCACATTAAGATAGCACCTTTCAATTCTTACAAGTATTGCCCTCAAAAGGAGCAGTGACAAATGTTGGTGAGATGGTGGACAATGGAATACTAGCACACCATTGGTGGACATGTAATTTTAGAATCCACTATGGTGTCAGTGTAAAGTTCCCACAGATTAATTTAGAAAGGAAAACCGTTTGATCAAGACATCCCAGTAAGAAAAGATATGAAAAAAATACACTCATAACCTAAAAGAGCTAAGTGCTGTAGACCAGTGGTAGTAGACTCAGGTATGGTGCCTGTCCTACTGACTCTCGTGGTAGCAGTGGGCGAGCTTTCAGAAAAGAAACAATTACCTCTGACATCTGTCTGGGAGAAAGTTACCCCTCCACGTCTCACCATGATGCCACACCATTCATTTCCTCCCTGCGTGTCCAATTGCTACCACAATGCCGAAGCTCAGGATGACTGAGTCCTTGTAAGTCTGTGCTCATGCCCTTTAAGGAGAACACATGGGACTCCAGCTATCTGCTGTATCCCTACACAAAACCCTCGCTGGTTTCCACAGAGAACTGCCATACCCACGTTTGTAGGAGCATTATTTACAAAAACCAATACACAAAAACAACCAAGATGTTTAACAATACGTCAATGGTTATATTTTATACATAAAGAAGTTAGAATGGAATATGTATTATACAGACATACAAGAAAAAAATATGTTGCCTTTGTACCAACATACTTGAACCGTGAGAGCATTCTGCTAAATGAAATGAAGAAGAGGTAGGCAAAAATGTATAATCGCTCTTATACGTGTGTGTAATGTAACATAAGAAAGCCTAGGGATTCTTTCAAGAGTACAGAGAAGGTAAACACTATACTCAAATTCTCCACAGGCACATCAGAATTAGAAGTAAACTACAGAACAACCATCATTCAGAAACCACCTGAAATCTAGTTGAATAGAAGTCCCAGAAATAAGCATATAAAAAAGGTCACATGGAAATATGTAGAAGGGGCAAAGATATGAAAATTGCTGCTGCCACTAACCCCCAGCTGTGTGATGTATAAAAACTGGGAGAAATAACTGGGCTGCAGAAGTTCCCGCTGAAGAGGGAGGGGTCCCCGCCTGACACCAGAACCTCCTGCCCCACATGCCACTGGTGGGAAGAGAAGTCCCCATAACCTCTGTCTGTAGAAGCCAGTGAGGTTTGGGTGGAGGCACACAGCAGGCAGCTGGAGTCCCATGTGTTCTCCTTAAAGGGCATGAGCACGGACATACAAGGACTCAGTTGTTGGGAACTGCCCTGCCTGGTTTCAGAAGCTGTAAACCCCCATGGTTAAGGCTGAGTCAGAGACCTTGGGACCATAAGCCACTAAGGAGACAAAGCTTATCTCCCTGGCAGGGGTGCCATTACTTCACCCTGCTTGGGCCTGAGCTTGACCAGTTAGCCAATGATGGGTAAGATTCCTCAAGGGAGGGACGACCTAAGACAGGCATGGTCACAAAAAAAGGCCCACAGGGAAGGACTCGGGGGGCTATAGAAAAGGAGGTGATGGACCCTCACCCCTCGGCTTTGGCATAGCCCGAGTCCTCATTCTGTCTGCAAGAAGTCTACTAATCTCTTGGCTCTCTTACTTACCCTGCCTGACTTAAGCCTGAAACAATGACAGAGGGCGGTGCAGTCCTGTGCTGGAAAGGGCAGATTCCCAGGGGAATCCGGCCTAAGAAAGAATGTATACAATCCTGTGAAACCTGCTTTGTTTATACCCTCAGCTTAAATGATAAGGGTCCAGGCCAGAAATGAGTTTGTTTCCCAAAGTTTTATAGCCCTTTAACTGACCTTAACCCAGAATAAGCCCTCAAAGTTCTCTATATGTTATCTATTGTTTGACCCTTACTGCCTGACAATGATTGATGAGCCTTACCTGTATTCCCGTGCAAAATGGACCTAATAAAAGCCCATGGAGCAAAAGGCTCTTGGCCCTTCTCCTTTGGGAGATCGGCCACGTCTCCTCCCCAAGCAGATCATGTCTTGGTAGACTTACTCTCACCTGTGGCGGCTTGGGTGGCTCTGCGGGATGAGCTCCCCCACATTCAGTCACCCTGAGCATTGGCCTCGTGGTAGCAATTGGACACACAAACAGGAAATGAATGGTCTGGCATCATGTTGAGAGCTGGAGGGGCAACTCTCCCAGACAGATGTGCTGTCAGAGGTCATTGTTTCTTCTCTGAAAGCATTCCCACTGCTACCAAGAGACTCAGTAGGATGGGCACCATATCCGAGTCTCCTACCACCTGGCTACAGCTTTTAGCTCTACTATGCTGACTTTCTAATATTTTGCCCCACCAAATCTGCAGGCCTACCCAAGCCTTTTCAGTGGTTTTTCCATTACATATGGTCTGTCTTGGAGCATGCTTCAGACCTTTCTAATATCTAACAAGCCACATCTGTCTTCTACACATTCTGTAAGACTTGCTGTGTGGCCCTAGGCCTGATGTCATCAGCAGCAAGCCATTTGCCACAGCTTGGCTTCCTCTGGGCTCCTCTAAGACAACATAAAGTAGCAGCCGCCTGAAGATCTTTTTGTAACTCCTAGCAAGTCACCTAGCAGGGCTGCCTGGAAGTGGAAGCACAGGTGGACGCCCCAAAGTTAGGACATTTGGCAGACAGCTTCACTTCACATCATAATACCACCCAACCATCTCCAAAACTGACAAACTGAAGCAGCAGCCTTAGTGGTAACCAGAGTCCTAGTGAGGTAAGTCCAGCTTTGAGGGAATGAGCCCAGAACAGGTGATGTGCCACAGTACTTGGGGTGGGAGGTCTGCTGTGGCTGCCAGTCCTCCTAGTTGACTGACCCTGGGGTAATTCCATCCCATTTAAGTTCAAAAGAAATCAAGGCCAAAGTACAGTGGGGGTATGTAAACTGCCCATAATGGAAAGGAGGGTACAACTGGAGCCCCCAGCTCAGGTGAACAGGGAGACTGTGCCAGTGGATACTATAGGATACTCACTACATAAGTCCACTCTACAAAGGCCAGGAAACATACAAGTCTACACAATACATAAAAACAAACACGGGGAGGTTTTTAAAATGAAGATTAAAAATCGTGTCCTAATTCAAAGAACAGAACTGAGAGACATTCATCAAAGGGGAGGTGGGAGGGGCTAATAGGGAGAAAGGGGAGAAAGGTTGTCAGGAGCTACTATAAAAGACATAATGAACAAAACCAAGGGTGGGGGGAACAATGGGGAGGGAGGTGGGGATGGCTGGGATGTGGGGGAGCGGTTGGGGTGAACGCAGACAACAGTACTTGACCCATAAAATCAAAAATCAAAAATAAATAAAAAGGAAATGAACATTTTTTTAGTAAGGAAACGAGATAATGAATATTCAGTAAGCAACTAGATCTCACTACTACACATCTAGAATCTAAAATTAAATCCAGATCTAATGTTTTTGATTCCTGTCTCCTGTCAAATGGTAACAGTACAGAATAGGCAAGATATATTGCATGATAATGTGAATCCATAAAAAATAAACTTTCTTCTAGTAATTTAAAAAATATTAATCAGAACTCCAAAATTACACTTGTTTGCACTTAGAAAATTATTTTAGTGTTGTTCAAGAACAGTTGTCTCCACTTTAAGAAATTAGCATTTGCCCTGCTGGTGTAGCTCAGTGGGTGGAATATGGGCTGTGAATCACAGGGTGGCCAGTTCAATTCCCAGTCAGGGCACATGCCTGGGTTGTAGGCCAGGTCCCCAGTGTGGCCACGTGAGAGGCAACCATACATTGAAGTTTCTCTCCCTCTCTTAGTCCCTCATTCCCTTCTCTCTAAAAATAAATAAATATTTAAAAAATAAAGTAAAAATAAAATTTGCATTTATTAAGCAGAGCACTCTGGTACTGGATAGTGACTGGCAATTTTATAAGAGATCACAATAGAAATTGAAACAGACATCTTTATTCCCTAGAGGAGTCCACAGCAGGCCTGAAACAGCTACATGTGAGGATGAGGCCAGATGCTGGCAGACTGTATGAGTTCCTAGGATATGTGATTTTATTCAGGTTCATGTGCAGAGGACTTTGGGGTTCTCAAGCTAAGTTGAGGTGGTTCAAAATAAACCAAAAAATGTATGTCTTGCTAAAGTGTGCAGAGATCTTATCTAACGGCTATGCATGGTGAAAGCCTGGGTTGGAAAGAAGACTAGCTCTCAGCAACTGCCAGGAAGTCAGTTCAAGAAGGTACATTTAACTATGACTATGTGAGATGCTGTCTACTGGGTGAAATTGCAGGAGAAGGTATTCCCAGTTCAAGGCCCCTAGGTACTGAAACTAAATGCCACTGCAGCAATATCATAAAGGAGCTTAGCTGACCTCTTCATAAGACACATATTATCTATTGTAATTATTAGAATGATCTATTAGGTATGATAAAATATATCAATAGTGGGGAATTTTTCATATTATTGACTGTCTAAGGACACCAAGGAAAGAAACTGCTAATGCCATAATTGTACTACATTGCCCAATTACACACTGTCATCTATAAACTTGAGCAACATTAAAGATGTAAACCTGTTCCAGTATATTCACCTTTATTAATAAAAAATATAAATTCACACATCATCTAAGCAATGAATCACAGTACAATTGTGTCACCAATTATCAACACATACACTTTGGAAACATTTGGGGAGTGTTACTGTTCTTGTATTGAATGACCCCATAGTGCACTTTTCCTTGGTTTTCTTACTAGATGGCTAACTGCTTAGCAAAAGGGGACCTTAACAAGGATAGATACTAAGGGATGAAGTGACCACATTCCCTGACATATTGCCGATGGCCTTCTTATTGCAACCACATCAACTAATATTCAACAACAACTATCATGAAGATACATCAGGATTTTAATAAATTGACATTTTCTTTAAAGGCAGGTTGAGAAAAGTACTTAAAATTTATAATGTTCCTATGTCTTACACTAATGCAAAATATGATGACTTTCATCAAGACATTCAACAAAATTCTGAGTAACCGAAAAAGACCAACTTCATTTAGATTTATTCATACATAGTGCATTACAGTGTCTGAAATCTACTATGCTAATGCAATTACCAGTGATGCTCAGCTCATATACAAGAGTTCACAGGTTGAGGAACCAACAATCAGCCCATTGATTTCAGACACAACAGGAATAAAATCATAGTAGCATCAACGGACAGGAGACTAGAATCAATTTAACATTTCCTTCACAAAATATTTCAAATGTTGTCAATATACAATAGTTTATATTCTGAGTAATTATATATATATAGACATCCGTTCCTTGACATTTTGAAGCACTCTGAAAAGTAAGGATTGATGATTTTAAACTTTGGATGATACTCTATAGGAAGTATACTGATTTAGAGCAATATCTGAAACCTATCATTAACTTTTTACTGTGAATTATGATGTTTTGAGACTGTTTTCCAATTACATACATTCCTGATTTTTACACCCTTCAAGACACTTTCAGGTATAAATTCTTTGGGGTTATGGGAACTGCCTAACTTTACAAAAGTTGTTCATTCTTCATGAATGTAGAAATCCACCCCACTGTGCATTGCTTGATATATAATGAGGCTGCTGGTCCATGTATACCATTTTCTACAATTTCGCTTTTCATGTTTTTTATAGTGTGAATTATCATATGCCACATAAGAAGTGAATGTTGAAAAAAAGTGGTTTAAAATGTTGAGTACGTCTGATTATAGATTAAAATCTTGGCACAATCTCTATATTTGTACAGTTTTTCTCCAGATGGATATCTCTGCAATTGGGTAAGGCAGCTCTGATGAATAAAAGACTTGTTATATACACTACTTTTATATGGTTTCTCTCCAGTACAAATGATCTGGTGTCAAAAGGTTTTGCCACATAGTCCACATCTATAAGCCTTGTGTCCAGTATGAATTCTCTGAAGTTTAGTAAGGGTTGGAAGTGGCTAAAGGCTATATGCCATCATGTACATTTAAGAGGCTTCTATAGAGTATAAAGATATTTTATGATGAATGAGCATTGAGGACTGGCTAAAGCCTTTACCACGTAGGTATATAAGTACGGCATTCCTTCAGTGAGAATTATTGGATGTTGAGAAAGGTTTGAGGACTGTAAAAGTGCCTTATCACATGCTCAACACTTACAAGGTTTGTCTCCAATATGAATTTTCTGGTGCCGAGAAATCTTACAGGCCCAGTTAAAGGCTTCACCACATATTTTACATATGGAAGGCTTTTCTCCAGTATGAATATTCTGATGCTGAGTAAGGGTTGAGATCCAGCTAAAAGCTTTGCCAGATTGTGTACATACATAAGGCTTCTTTCGAGTATGAATATTCTGATGTTGTGTAAGGTTTGAGATCCAGCTAAAGGCTTTGCCACATTGTGTACATTCATGAGGCTTCCCTCCAGTATGAATTTTCTGATGTTGAGTAAGTGTCTTTGGGTGTCTAAAGGCTTTGCCATGTTGTGTACATTCTTAAGGCTTCTCTCCAGTATGAATATTCTGATGTTGAGTAAGGGTTGAGGACCGGCTAAAGGATTTGCAGCATTGTGTACATTCATGAGGCTTCCCTCCGGTATGAATTTTCTGATGTTGAGTATCTGTCCTCGGATGCCTAAAGGCTTTGCCACATTGTGTACATTTGTAAGCCTTCTCTCCAGTATGAATTTTCTCATGACTATTAAGTGCTGTGGACTGTATGAATGCTTTGTCACACTGAGTACATTTATGAGGCTTCTCACCAGTATGAATTGTCTGATATTGTGTAAGTTTACAAGACAACCTAAAGGCTTTCCCATATTCTCTACACATACAAGGCTTTTCAGCAGTAGGAAATCTGTGATGTTTAGCAAGATTATAGGACTCTGTGAAGGCACTGCCACCTTCACTACATTTGAAAAATTTCTCACCTGTATGAATTTTCTGATTATCATTACAATTTGAGGACTGGCTAAAAGGTTTAACACATTCTGTACATTTATCAGGCTTGTGTCCAGTGTGGATTTTGTGATGATTAGGAAGGGTTGAGGTAATCCAAAATGCTTTGCCGCATTCATTACAAATATGAGGGTTCTGTCCAGCATAAGCTTGTTTATGTAGAGTTACACCTGGAAACCAATGACCTGTTTTACCATGGTCTTTACATGTATGTTCTTTTCTGAGACATATTTTGTTAAGTGCATTTAGATTAGATATTTGATTGAAGAATTTTCTGCATGGTAAATATTTGTAAACTTTCACTCGGACAGTAATATTCATTTCTTTAGTGCTATTTGAAGATTGCTTTAAACGTTTGATATTTTTACTTTGCTGGTTCGTCTTCTTCATAGTAGGAAAAACCTGATGAGTACTCTGATTTGACATTTGGTCAAAGCCTTTCCCACCTTTGTACTGGCTGTCAGCAAGCTGACTCTTGTGATGTACATTAGGATTTGACACGTGGGTAAAATTCGTCCAATGTTCATTGCATTGACTACTTCTGTCCTCATCACAGGCACTCTGGTAATCATTGAACACAGAAAGGCCATTAGTGACATGCATTATTCCATGTAACCTGTGCTCTCACTCCCAAATAACCATTCTGTGATCCCTATTACACCATGGTGGTGGTATTAAAAGTCACTCCTAAGTTCATGAAAATAGTATACAGTGGACAAAAAGAAAATATTTCTAATGGAGTATAATATTTTTTGAGGAAAGGGATTGTCAAATTGATAACATTTAAGCTTTATAGTTGCGTAGGAAATCAATACATTTTACAAATCATTGAGTGAAAATTTACTTGTACTCTACATTTTAAACATTTCAAAAGATTACCCACACCACAAATTATGAGGTTTCCTAGATTTACCAGATTGTCTTTAGAAAAGGGGTGTAAGTCTCATTTTTATTGCATCGACACATCAGCTTTGCAGTTGCCTTCAATGGCCTGAAAGTAATTTTGGGACCTTATAAATGTAACTACCACTTCAGTAGCAGAATAGAGCTCAGTGCTCCTGCCACGTAGAAACAAGTGGCTAAATCAGATAAAACAAGGTGGATGGCTGGATTTGGCCCACAGGCATTGTATTTGCCACCTGTGCTTTACAAGAATACATACACTTACAATATTGTTTTCAGTCTTCCTACATGGAAACCAATTGATATACAAATGTAACTGACTTAAAGTGGAAGTTTTCCAAAATTAGAACTATTTTTCACATCTTTAGATAACCTGGACTTTATCATGAATAATTTTCCAAAGTTTGGTCTCTCCATTTACACACCCTTTCTTTCCTGTCACACACTTCCTTATCAGTATCAAAGACACACCTCTCATATCTTACCAGTGTTGCTTTAAACAATAAATCTTCTATTCCTGACCTTTGCAAGAAGTCCTGGTTGTCTGCAGATGACACAGCTGAAAGACACAAAATAAAGGTTCACAGGTAGGACACGCAGGTCAATGTACAATGAATGTACAAGGAATTTTAAAACAAATCACATGGTTGAGTACTTCAAAGAACTTTAAATGTTTGCAGCAGGACCAAGTGTGATATAATGAGAAAAAGTCACATGAAATTAGAACAGTTGCTCACACTTGGCAACCACTGTGCTCTCTTCCCCTGGCACACAGCAGCAACTATAGAAGAAAACTCCCCATTGCCAGCTGTTTTCTAGTCTGACAGGGGAACCAGTGTGTTCAATGATCTCAGTGTATTCTTGCACCTTCTGAAACAGGAACACAATTATCTTGGTGTTCCTGTTTTGCAGGACACAAAGTGCTCAGCCCAGAAGAGCACATGGTGAACACATTAAAGTGCACACTAAAATGAAGGGTAATACTGGAAACACCACAGAAACCACTGGACTGAAGACCAACATGGGGCATAAAAAAACATCATGGGCTTTCAAAAAGAAACAGACACTGTATTAAACTTGGAAATTACACACACAGAAAAACAAACACACAACCCCTTGTGTTTACAAAATTAGAATTTAAACTAGAGATGATTGTAACTTATTTTTCTCTCTTAACCTGAAGAAAGCAAGGTCATAAAGCCTAGTTCTTCATAATTCTGAACTTCAACAAATATATCAAGACAGGAAACAGAAAACCAAGGTCAAAACAGAAAAGTAAATTCTATCTATAAAAACTGGCACTACATATACTGAAATATATTAATTACTTGATAAAGAATCGAGTTCTTAGGGTATAATCCCAGCAGCAGGTGAGGGACAAATAACATATGATCTCACCTTTAACTGGAACATAATCAACAAAAGAAAAAAGGAAACAAAATATAACCAGAGACACTGAAGTTAAGAACAATCTAACAATAGCCGGGGAGGGGGGAGGGGACAGTGAGGAGAGGGTATTACAGGAACTACTATAAAGGACTCATGGACAAAATCAAGGGGGAGGGTGGAGGGGTGGAGGGAGGAGGGTACGGCTGGGGTGGGGTGGAGGGATGGGAAGAAAAGGCATACAACTGTAACTGAATAACTTAAAAAAATTTTTTAAAGGAAAAGAAAAAAGAAAGTGGAAAAATAAAACAATCAAAAAACCCACCTGAAAATAGAAACATTGAAAAATATGAGAACTACTTAGTATCAGCAAATCTATGAATGACCAAAAAAATGAAAAGACAGAGAAAATGCAGACAACTATAATGGAATAACAATA
Organism: Desmodus rotundus; assembly: GCF_022682495.2. Taxonomy (NCBI): domain Eukaryota; kingdom Metazoa; phylum Chordata; class Mammalia; order Chiroptera; family Phyllostomidae; genus Desmodus; species Desmodus rotundus. Next base: position 281,240 of record NW_026527665.1, on the reverse strand, counting down.
AAAATTTTAAAAAAATAAAAAAGAAAAGAAAATGTAAAAATAAGACAAACAAAATGAGAAGCTGGAAAACACAATAATCAAATTTAAAAATACATTAAAATACAGTAACATTTTTGGTTGCCTCTTTAAGTCTCAAACCAGGGGCCAGGTCTACAACCCAAGCATGTTCCTTGTTTCAGAAATAAACAGGCGACCTTGGCTTTCCGGGTTGATGCTCATTCAACTGAGCCACTCAGGCCATGGCTAAAGCTAATAGCTCTTAATTCACTAAAAGAACAAATTATATGACATTTGGGGGTTTTGTTTTGCTTATAACACCCAAAGGAAATGTAAAGAAGCAAGAATAATTAAATGGCATTACACCAAATATAAAAATTCTTGCATATTAAAGCACACAATCAGTAGGTTAAAATCACTACCTGTAGAAATGAAGAAATTTTCAGCAAAGTCTACTTGATAAGTAGTTAATATCCAGGTTATATGAAGGACTTTTAGAAAACATCATGATAAAACATGCAGCTCAGATTTGAAAATGGTCAAATATATGTCATTAACTATATGTCATTAATCTATAAGAAAAAAATCAGGAATATACAATGAGATGAGACATATTCTTCCATAAATGGTCTGACAGAAACTGAACCAATACACACAAAGTGTTACAAGTAGACCATTTTCTTATCTCATGTACTAAAATAAACTCAAAGTGGATTAAAACCTAAAATGTAAGACATGAAGCCATGAAAACACTAGAAGAAATGACAGCTGAGAAACTCTGTCATGACTCTTAAAAAATATTTTTTTAGATGTAACACGGTAGGCAGAGCAAACAGGAGAAAGAAGTAAACAAATAAGACCAGAATGAAACAAAAGAAAAAAGCAAACAAAATATAACCAGAGACACTGAAGTTAGTACAATCGAATAATAGCCAGAGGTGAGTGGGGAGGGGATAGTGGGGAGAGAGGTTTTCAGCAATTACTATAAAGGACACATAGACAAAACCAAGGGGGAGGGTGGAGGCAGAGGAGGGCGGTGGGTTTGGCTGGGGTGGAGTGGAGGGGTGGGGAGACAATGCAGACAACTGTAACTGAACAACAATAAAAAAATTTTTTAAAAGACTACAATAAACTAAGTTTTTTCATAGCAAAAGAAATCATCAAGAAAACAAACAAACCAATCTACTGAATAGGGGAAGATATCCATAAATAATGCTCAATATTCAATGTATACAAGGAACTTATGGAAAAATGGGGAGCCCTGGCTTGTGTGCTCAATGGATTGAGTGCTGGCCTATTCCAGTCAGGGCACATGCCTGGCATGTGGGCCAGGTTCCCAGTTGGAGGTGTGCAACAGACAACCACACATCGAGGTTTCTCTCTCTCCCTTTCTCCTTTCCTTCCACTCTCTAAAAATAAATTAATCTAAATAAATTTTAAAATAATGTAGAATAGAAAGAAAAATGGGCAGAGGAACTGAAGAGATATTTCTCTAAGAGGGCATAAGACATATGGCCAAAGACATATGAAATGATGTTCAGTATCATTCGTCATCAGACAAATGTAAATTGAGACTACAATGAAATACCACAACACACTTATCAGGATGGCAATTATCAATAAGTCAATAAACAATGACTATTGGTAATGATGTGCAGAATGGAGAACCCTCGTGCACTCTTGGTAAGATTATAACTAAATTGGTGCAGCCACTGTAGAAAACAAGATGTTTGTTCCTCAAACATTTAGAAACAAGTACCACAGGACACAGCAATTCCGTTTCTGGGAGTTATCCAAAGAATAAGAGTACACACGTTCAAAATGGTATATATACCCCTGTATCCATTATAGCATTATGTACAATAGTGAAGATGCAGAATGGAATAAAAAATGATTTTACTTTAGTGACAATAGAGGTGTTCCAGGAAAAAGTCCAGTGATTGTGAATATAGCATAACAAGAACAGTGTACGCCTCATCGATGTATCTTGGCAGCTGAGGAGAGTGGACTGGAATGTGCATGTGTGAACAATGACGACTTCACTGTACTACTCAGTGGGGGAAGTAGACCCTGTTGAGTGAGCATGTGAACTGTGGGGCTTTCCCATTCAAAATGAGTGGGAGAGTAGAGAATGAATCTGCATCAAATATTCAGATAAGTTTCAACATTTCTCCATGGGATGTATTCAGTGGATTCAGAAGGCTGCCACTATGGGCAACTGGTGAATGGCAGCTTCAGCAAGAGAGTGCACTGTTCGTGCATCACGTCTCACGCAGAGTGTTTTGGCCCAACATCAAATCACCCGGGTCACTCAGCTCCTCTATAATGCAGATTAGCTGCCATGCAACTTCTAGTTTTCCCAAAACTAAAATCACCTTTGAAAGGGAAGAAATTTCACACTGTTGATGACATTTAGGAAAACATGACTGTGCAGCTGATGGCAACTGGGAAAACTGTGTGAGGTCCCAAGGTGCCTACTTTGAAAGGGACTGAGGTGTCATTGTCCTATGTATAGTGTTTCTTGTATCTCCTTCAGTAAATGTCTTTACCTTTCATATTACATGTCTGGATACCTTCTGAACACACCTTGTTTAATGTCAAAAAATTATATCTCAACATGTCAACCTCAAGCCATGACTCATGATGTTTATTGCAAAAATGAAGAAAAAAAAAACTGCAAATGTAACTTCTACATTACTGAACAATGAAAAAAACTGATTGTATACACTGCCCATTTTTAAAAAGATTGTATGTATTTATTTTTAGAGAGGGGAAGGGAGGGAGAAAGGGAGGGAGAGAAACATCAATGTGTGTTTGCCTCTAGTGCACCCCCTACTGGGGACGTGGTCCACAGCTCAGGCATGTGCCCTACACTGGGAATCCCATTGGCAACCCTTTTTTGCAGGCTGGCGCTCAATGCACTGAGGCACTCCTGCAACGGCCACTGCATACTTTTCAAGGCAAATTGTTAACCAACTTTGTTTCTCAATTCATAGTATTAACATTTAAACCCCATGTCTCAAATCAAACAGTAAGGGAAAAAACAAACAAAAAAGCAATCTTCATCATGAGGAAAAAAGAGAAAACATCACCTGAGAAAAAATATTTGTAAGCCCTGACTGGTGTGGCTCAGTGGACTGAGCACCTGCCTTTGAACCACAAGGTCAGCAGCTGGATTCTTGGTAAGGGCACGTGCCTGGGTTGTGTGCCAGATCCCCACTGGGTGGTGTGTGAGAGGCAACTGATCAATGTGTTTCTTAGGCATTGATGTTCCTCTCCCTTTCTCCCTTACCCCTCTCTAAAAGTAGATAAATAAAATATTTTTAAAATACATAAAAAGTTGGTGTCTAATATACCCTCCACATCTTATGTTTTTTAGGAAATGGACATTAAAAGAATGAAAATGAAAGAAAGTGCACATTCCAGAAAAACAAAACCACTATTGGAAAAGTCAGACTCTAGAACACTGAGACCCACAAATGCTGCTGTGAATGTGGAGTAAACAGAACTCTCATTCCTTGTGGATTAAAATGCAAAATTCTAATAAAATAGAGCAAAAATAGTCTCTTCAACAAATGGTGTAGGGAGATCTGGACAGCTACATGCAAAAAAATGAAACTTGATCACCAACTTATGCCATACACAAAAATAAATTCAAGATGGATAAAAGACATAAATATAAGTGGTAACACCATAAAAGTCCTAGGGGAAAACATTAGCAGGAAGATCTCAGACATTCCACACCGCAACATCCTCACAGACACATCCCCTAAAGCAAGGGACATAAAGGGAAGAATAAACAAATGGGACCTCATCAAAATAAAAAGCTTCTACTGGGCTAAAGAAAACAGCATTAAAAGACAAAGAGAACCAACAGTATGGGAAAACATATTTGCTAATGATACCTCAGACAAGGGCCTGATCTCCAAAATATATAAAGAACTCACACGACTCCACTCCTGGAAGACAAAACACCCAATTAAAAAATGGGCAAAGGACTTGAACAGACACTTCTCCAAGGAAGACATACACAGGGCCCAGAGACATAGGAAGAGATGCTCAGCATCACTAGCCATCAGAGAGATGCAAATTAAAACCACAATGAGGTACCATCTCACACCAGTCAGAGTGACCAACATAAACAAATCAACAAACAAATGTTGGAGAGGATGTGGGGAAAAGGGAACCCTAGTACATTGTTTGTGGGAATGCAGACTGGTGAGGCCACTGTGGAAAAGAATATGGAATTTCCTCAGAAAACTAAGAATGGAACTGCCCTTTGACCCAGCAATTCCGCTGCTGGGATTATACCCTAAGAACGCTGAAACACCCATCCAAAAGAACCTATGCACCCCAATGTGCATAGCAGCACAATTTACAATAGCCAAGTACTGGAAGCAACCTTAGTGCCCATCTGCAAATGAGTGGATCAAAGAATTATGGTACATTTACACAATGGAATTCTAAGCAGCAGAGAGAAAGAAGGAGCTTATACCCTTTGCAATGGCATGAATGGAACTGGACAGCATTATGCTAAGTGAAATAAGCCAGGCAGTGAGGGACAAATACCATATGATCTCACCTTTACCTGGAACATAATCAATAAAAGAAAAAAGCTAAGAAAATATAACCAGAGACATTGAAATTAAGAACGTTGTAAACATTGAAGTTAAGAACAATCTAACAATGGGCGGGGGGAGTGGTAAGGGGACAGTGAGGAGAGGGGATTACAGGAAGTACTTTAAATGACACATGGACCAAATCAAGGCGGAGGGTGGAGGTGGGGATGGGAGGGGGGTTCGGCTGGAGTGGGGTGGAGGGATGAGGAGAAAAGGCACACAACTGTAATTGAATAACAATAAAAAATTTAAAAAAAAAAGACTAAAAAAAAGAATGTTGAAATAATAGCCAGAGGAGAGTGGGGACGGGATAGTGGGGAGAGGGGTCTCCAGGAGCTACTGTAAAGGACAGAAGGACAAAATCAAGCGGGAGGGTACAGGTGGGGGAGGGAGGTGGGACTGCCTGGGGTGGGTTGGAGGGATGGGGAGAAAATGCAGGCAATTGTAACTGAATAAAAATAAATTAATTAATTAAAAAAGAAAGAAAAATAAGCTGTTCATGGGGTAGCATTCTGTCAATTAAATAATAGAGTTCTGGGGGGAATCAGTAACTGATGTACATTTTACTGAAAAAAATAATGTGTTAGGTTACCATGCAGATTTATAGAACAGTCAAATGCAGGAAAGCACAGAAATGAACCTTTTCCCTGGTCAAAACAGAACTATGTAAAACCAAAAAAAAAAAAAAAAAAAAAAAAAAAAAAAAAAAAAAAAAAAGAATTTTGGAAGGTAAAGTGGGATTAAGCAACAAAACACGAAAGAAAAACTTATTTTTTTTAATTTTAATTTTTATTGTTATTCAATTACAGTTGTGTGCCTTTTCTCCCCATCCCTCCACCCCACCCCAGCCAAACGCCCCTCCTTCCCCCACCTCCACCCTCCCCCTGGATTTTGTCCATGTGTCCTTTATAGTAGTTCCTGTAATCCCCTCTCCTCACTGTCCCCTCCCCACTCCCCCTGTCAATTGTTACATTGTTCTTAACTTCAATGAAAAACTTATTTTTAAGAAAAAAAATATGCTTTGTCATTTTCTGATCTCGGCTTACATTTCAATTCTTTCCTCTGGAACCAAAGCCTCCAGAACCCCGATTGCTGTCATCCAAACCATCAACTTCTTCTATTTCTGGATAACAAATCCGTTCACAAATGAGCTGGGCAATGCAGTCATCTTTTTTAACTTCAAACATTTCTTTTAAAAAATTGAACAGTAGAACACCAATATTTCCACCATAACCTTCATCTACAACACCAGCTGCTACATCTAGGAAGTGTTTTACAGCCAAACCAGAACGTGGAGCTACTGTTCTATAGCACCCAGCAGGCAAAGCAATCTGAAAGTCAGCTTTCACAAGGGCTCTCTCCATAGGTGCAACAGTGTAATCATAAGCACTGTACAGGTCCTAGCCAGCCACCCTCGCGGATCCCTTGGTCTGGGCAGCGCCGTGCTCCCAGACCCAACTAAACAAAGCCGCGCGCTGCCCTCCTCTGCAAGCGGAGAATGCTTGCTGGGGGAGATGCTGTGTATCTCTTCAGATCACAGTATGGCAGAGCAGAACACGGGCACAGGTTGCCCCAGAAGAACAGGAAGGCACGACTCAAATCTTTTCAAAAACTACATTCAATTTAGACAAGCTGTTTTTTAAGATTTTATTTATTTATTTTTAGACAGAGGGGAGGAGGGTGAGAAACATCAATGGGAGGTTGCCTCACACGCACCCCCTGCTGGGGACCTGGCTCACTACCCAGGATGTGCCCCAACTGGGAATCAAAGTTTGGAGAATTTATCACATACAAGGAATCACACTGGAAAACCAGCAGCGAGAATGGTTGACTGAGACTGAGAGATGCTGGAGTCCAAGTCTTTCTCTTAAAGGGCCTGACACACACTTACAGGGACTGACAATCTCTGACCGTCAGCCTTGGCACAGCAGATTGAAAGGTGCTAGGGACATTCAGGGAGGGACTCAACTGTCTGGCTTCAGGGCTAAGGCTAGAGGGGCAGTATTCTGCCACACAGAAGTCATCTGAGGCCATTACTGCACTATTGAGCCCTCCCCACACTAGAGCTAGAAGGCGTTGTATCTGCATACCCACATACCTGGCTAATGCTATAGCCCTGTCCTAGTGATGCCCTGAGACCTTGCCCCACTCCACTCGAGAATTCAGCCAAGCCATGTTCGGTGCCTTGTCCATACAAATGGCCCTTCTTGTCTCATCCTCCAGACTTTCCTAAATCTCTCAGACCAGCTGGGTCTGACCTCTGCATGCCCTATACCTCTCACTCAGTGGCCCAGGCAAAGCAAAAGGATGTTCTCTTTCTACATTTTTTATTGCTGTTCAAGTACAGTTGTCTCCAATTTCCCCAAATCACTCCCCCACAACCCAGACATTCCCCACTTCCCCCCATTGATCCTACCCCTCATTGGGTTTTTCCATGTGTCCTTTATACATGCTTCTGAAAACTCTTCCCTCTTTCCCCTCCGCTATCCCATCTCAACTCCCCTCTGGTTACTGTCAGTTTGTTCTTTATTTTGATGTTTCTGGTTATACTTTGCTTGCTTGGTCGTTTTGTTGATTAGGTTCCTCTTATAGGTGAGATCATATGGTGTTTGTCTTTCACCACCTGGCTTATTTCATTACCATAATGCTCTCTAGATCCATCCATGCTGTCCGAAAGGTTAGAAGCTCTTCCTATCCTGAGAACTGTAGAACACCAATTCAAAAGACCCTATTCACCCCAATGTTCATAGCAGCACAATTTACAATAGCCAAGTGCTGGGATCAACCTCAGTGCCCATCAGTAAATGAATGGATCAAGAAACTATGGTACATCTGCACAAACAAAAGGACATTTTGAACTGAAACAGAAAATTATATTGGCACATGTTGGGGAGGTCAATTGTACTACTAGAAAATCAATGAGTCTAAACTTTGTGGGGTCTTATATGGAGCCCTCTGGTGGTTAAAGATTGTAAGTCAGAAAACATGACACCTGTCCCCAGGCTTCCTGGCATTGCTGAATCAAATTCCAGGATCTCAACCACTTCCTTCATGAACTGTGTTCTTGGCCAAAAAGAAACCTTAAAACAAAAAAAGGCTCAATGTACAATTTCTCGGCAACATGCACAGATTTTCCCAGGTCCCCAAAGAAATGCAAGAGGAGCCAGACCATGGCCGCCCTGAGTGTCCCAAAATAACTTACCTGTATACACTGCACGCTTTTTTAAAAAAGATTGAATTTATTTATTTTTAGAGAGAGAGGGCTTTGGGGAAACTGCGAATAGGATAACAGAGGTCACTGGAGTAAAAACAGAATTCTGAAAGCATGTAGGAGCATGGGACACTGTTGGAGACCAGCTGGCCCTCTATGACAGCAACACAAATAAACCTGGCCTTTGTAAAATCCTTCGCACTGAAGCAAAGCTTCCCAAACCACACTTGAATTTCCTGCTTCCTCTGAGATCTTTGGGTTTCTCACCTGTGACATCTGCATCTCCATTCCCACCTACCTGGAGGGGTGGATATTGACTTTCTTCTGCACACATCCCAACGATCCTTCATTTGTTCCAAAAAGGAGACCAGGACGGGCTTGGAAACAACAAGACCTGTGTACAAAATAAATATTATTAGTTTTCAAAGATTCCCCATTTCCCATCCACACTGTGGTTAGGTAGGAATGCTGCAGGAAAATTAAAATTTTCTAGAAGTTCATTTTCCAAATCCTGTTTCCTCATAGCACCTTAATTGTTCTAACAATAAGTAAATTTTTCATACAATGAGTTCCTAGGGACCATAATTCTTGAAGCCTTTATTTTCTACACGAGATAACCTCTAAGTTCTCCCTTGTGAGCATGAGTCTGAGTCAGCCATACAAAATCAAGTCCCCAAAAGATGTTAAATAAAGAAAATCCTGTGGGTGGAGCAGGAACTCTGAAGGAAGTAATCCTCACCCAGGGAGACCAGGTTGCTGTAGTTCTCCAACATCACATCCGAGTACAATTTCCACTGAGCTGGGTCCAGGCAATCCCACTCCTACCGAGAGAAGTCTACAGACACGTCCTTGAAGGTTAAGGATCACTGGGGGAAAAGAAATTCGAGGCACATTTCCCAAGGAGACACCAGGAGAGTTCTCAGTGTCATCTAACATGAAAATTGGGAGAAGTAGGTTTGACCTAGGAGATATCTTGCATCATTTCCTAAGGTCATTATGACCCTCTAACACTCTCTAATGTATTTTCAAATATTGCAAAATGAGGATAATACATGCTCACAACTCCACTGCAAAGAGATTAGTTTTCAGGAAAATGCACTTTAAAATGAAGGAACAGGAAGGGAGGAGGAAGATGGCAGCAAGATATGTGGGAGCGGAGTCCACTTCCCCTCGGAACCAGTGAAACACCTGGCTGATCTGAGGAACAGAGCAAACAGCCAATGGTATTCCAGCATATATCAAGATCAGAGACCAATAATTGGAGAGGACATTGAAAAACCAGACGATGTCCTTGGTATATGCATCCCTGTGGAATTTATTCACCTCCACTGTGTCAGAGACCATCAGAGATGGTTTTGACTCCCTATGTCCTGAGCCTGTACAGAAAGTCTGTTGCTCAATCAGGTACTCCTCATTTCCTTAAGAAATTAAAAAATAATAATAGGAGGAGAGAAGGGAAGATGGCGGTGAGATAGGTGGGAGTGGAGTCAACTTCTGTCTACACCTGGGTGAAACACCTACCCAATCTACTGAGGAACAAAGCGAACAGCCAACAGCACCCCAGCGTTTATGAAGATACGAGACCAAAAACCATAGAGGACACTGAAAAAGCAGAAGGTAAGGGGATTGCTTCAGGACAAAAAGGGCCCTGGGACCAGCACAGGGGCCAGGGTGGCTGCAGCCCCAGGCCCGCCCCTGCTGGGCCTAACACATGACAGGTTCACGGCTCCCTCCCCTGCCAAACAAGGCTTGAGCAACACTGTGAGAGACCTGGTTGCTTGAAGTTGCAGGGAAGGGAATTAGGACGAAGTGGTAAACCCACAGAGACCATGGGCGCTGGCTGGGGAGAGTTGAGAGTTGGGCCATGTGGGACCCTGACCTGGACAGTGCCCTGTATAGCTGGAGAGGTGGGCTGTGTGAGAGGACAGGCCCTTCCTTGTATGGAGGGAGCTGCAGGATTGAGCAGGAAGATTTTCCCAAAAAGAAAAAGGCCTTCAGGGGCACTTTTGGGAATTCCCCTGCAACAACAGCTCCAGTCTCCTCTCTACCCAGCCACCCGCCTCCCTGGGGAGTGTGCGCATCTACCACAGAGTGTCTGCACTTCATCTCGGAGGGAACTGAGACCAGAGGCACCGGGGAGAGTGCGAATCAAGGAAGGTTCTGCACGCACAACCATAGCCCAGAGGAGGACTACCATGAAAAACAGTGGGTAGAACCCAGGAATACCAAGACACCTCCTGGAAGAGGAAACACACCAACAAAGGAAACACCAACAGATAAGAACAGAAGAAGGTGAAGGAGGGAGTGGAATTCACACTAAGTCAACACAGGACCTATCTGAAAATACAAATAAATAGTGAAGAAATTACTAAGAACAAACAACTAAACAAGAGCAAGAGAAAAGCCTCAAAACCTTGTACACAAGGAAGATCCAGCTCCAACAAAACCTGCCGGCACCTGCACAACAGAAAACAAGAGGTGGGGAACAGACTGACCTTCTCATAAACACCTGGTGGGAAAGACCCACCAAAGAAAGACCCAAAAAGAACCAAATACCAAAGACATACAAAGAACCAATATAAACCACAGCCCAAGATCAGTAAGATCGGGAGATCAAGGAGACTTTACCACTAAATTTCACACGTATTCTATCACAGAAGTTTACACCAAAAAACCAGGGGGTCAGAAGAGAGCAACTTAAGAAGAGGAGGCTAACAAGAAGAGTCTCACAAACAATGGGAAGACAAAGAAACAATCCCCACATGAAAGAAAAGGGGGAAGTCTCAGAAACAATGCTAAATGAAATAGAGGAAAGTCAACTATCAGATAATGAGTAAAAATAATTGGTTATAAGAAAGCTTCATGAGCTCACACAGAATTAACAAAAACTACAGGGAAACTACAATGAACTCACTGAAAACTATTATCAACATGAAAAAGGAACCAGAAACTATCAACAGGGGCCAAGAGGAAATGAAGAATACAATTTTGGAACCGAAGAACACAGTAGAAGGAATTAAAAGCAGGCTCGATGAAGGACAGGATAGGATCAGCGAACTGGAGAAGAGGTAGGAAAAAAAGACCCAGAATGAGCAAGAAAAGGAAAAGAGGCTCACAAAGAATTAAGAGGGGTTAAGGGAAATGCAGGACAACATGAAACACAATAATATCCTTAAAATTGGGATATCAGAAGGAGAAGAGGAAGAGCAAGGGATAGAAACGTGTTTGAAAAAGTAATGAGGGAAAATTTCCCTAATTTGATGAGAGAAAAAGTCACCCAAATCCAGGAATCACAGAGAGTCCCAAGCAAGAGGAATCCAAAGAGGCCCACTGCAAGACACATCATAATTAAAATGGCAAAATTCCAAGACAAAGAAAGAATCCTAAAGCCAGCAAGGGGGAAACAGAAAGTAAAATACAAGGGAGCCCCAATAAGTTTAGCAACTGACTTCTCAATGGAAACGCTGCAAGACAGAAGAGAATGGCAAAAAATATTCCAAGTAATGAGAACCAGAGGCCTGCAACCAAGGCTACTTTACCCAGCAAGGCTCTCAATCAAGATAGAAGGACAAATAAAGAGGTTCCCAGACAAAAGAAGTCTAAAAGAATACACCTCCCCCAAACCAGCTCTGCAAGAGATGCTAAAAGGACTGCTTTAAGGAAACGCAGGAAAAGAGAAAGAGACAGGAAAACAGGTATGAAAAATGGCAATGAATAAATACCTATTGATAATAACCTTAAGTGTAAATGGATTAAGTGCTCCAATCAGAAGATATAGAATAGCTGAGTGGATAGGAAAGCATGACCCACACACATGCTGCCTACAAGAGACCCATCTCAGGACAAAACACGTACAAAGACAGAAAGTGAAGGGCTGGAAACAAATTTTCCAAGCAAATGGACATGAAAAAAAAGCAGAGGTAGCAATACTCATATCAGACAAAATAGACTTCCAAAGAAGGGCCATAAAGACAGACCCAGAAGGTCACTTCATAATACTCAAAGGAAGAATTCACCAAGAAGACATAAACATTGTAAATATATATGCACCCAACATAGGAGCACCCAAATACATAAAGAAAATCTTGGAGGACTTCAAGAAAGATATTTACAGCAACACAATTATAGTAGCGGATAAGAATACCCCACTTTCAAATATGGACAGATTTTCCAAACAAAATATCAACAAAGATATTGTGGCATTGAACAAGGCCTTGGATCAATTGAACTTAACTGATATATATAGAGCCTTTCATCCCAAAGAAGCAAAATACACATTCTTTTCAAATGCACATGGAACATTTTCAAAGATAGACAACATGATAGGACACAAAACAAGCCTCTACAAGTTCAAGAAAATTGAAATCATATCAAGCATTTTCTCTGACCACAAGGGACTCTAACTAGAAACAAATCTCAAGGAAAAAAATCCCAAATACTCAAAACATGGAGATTGAATACCATGCTCTTAAAAAATGAATGGGTGAAAAATGAGATTAGAGAAGAAATCAAAGTTTCTGGAAACAAAGAAAAGTGAACTCACAACAATCTCAAACGTATGGGACACAGCAAAGGCAGTCCTGAAAGGGAAGTTCATAGTGATATAGGGCTACCTACAAAGAATAGAAACATCTCAAAAGAACAACCTAACCCTATGCCTATGAGAACTCAAGGAACAACAACAAAGACAGCCCTGAGCGAGCACAAGGAAGGAAATAACCAAGCTCAGAGCAGAGTTAAATCACATAGAGACTAAAAGCACAATTGTAAGGATCAATGAATCCAGGATCTGGTTCTTTGAAAAGATAAACAAAATCAACAAGCCTTTAAGTAGGCTCATCAAGAAAAAAAGAGATAGGATCCAAATAAACAGAATTAGAAATGAAAGTGGAGAGATTACAACTGATACCACAGAAATACAAAGGATCGTAAGAAATTACTATGAAGAACTGTATGCTAAGAAATTTGAAAACCTAGATGAAATGGACACATTTCTATAACAATATGATCTTCCAAAACTGAATGAGGAAGAAGCAGAAAACCTGAACAGACCAATAACAGCAGACGAAATTGAAGCAGTCATCAAAAAACTCCAAACACACAAAGCCCTAGCTCAGATGGTTTCACAGGAGATTTCTACAAAGCATTTAAGGAAGAGCTAACCCCTATCCTTCACAGACTATTCAAAAAAACCCAAACTGATGGAAGACTCCCAAACTCTTTTTATGAAGACAACATCATCCTAATCCCAAAACCAGATAAAGACATAATGAAGAAAGAAAACTTCAGGCCAATATCGCTGATGAACATAGACGCTAAAATTCCCCACAAAATATTAGAAAAGCGTACCCAGCAATATATTAAAAAGATCATCCACCATGACCAAGTGGGATTCATCCCAGGGATGCAAGGATGGTACAATATTCGCAAATCAATAAACAAGATACATCACATCAACAACAGCAAAGAAAAAAATCACATGATCATATCAATAGATGTGGAAAAAGCGTTCGATAAGATACAGCACCCATTTCTGATAAAAACACTCATTAACTGGGAATAAAGGGAGCATTCCTCAACATAATAAAGGCCATATATGAGAGACCTACAGCCAACATCACACTAAATGGACAAAAACTTAGAGCTTTCCCACTAAGATCAGGAACAAGACAAGGAAGCCCTCTCTCACCACTCCTATTCAACATAGTACTGGAAGTCCTAGCCACAGCAATCACACAAGAAAAAGCAATAAAAGGCATCCAAATTGGAAAGGAGGAAATGAAACTGTCACTGTTTGCAGACGACATGATAGTGTACATGGAAAACCCTATAGACTCCACCAAAAAACTACTCGACCTAATAAATGAATTTGGCAAAACAGCTGGATACAGAGTCAATACCCAGAAATCAAAGGCATTCTTGTACACCAGCAATGAAACTGCAGAAACAGAAATCAGGAAAAACATCCCATTTGATATAGCAACAAGAAAAATAAAGTACCTAGGAATAAACCTAACCAAGGAGGTAAAAGACCTGTACTCAGAAAACTACACAACACTGAAGAAAGAAATTAAGGAAGATACAAACAAATGGAAGCATGTACCATGCTCATGGATTGGAAGAATTAACATCATCAAAATGGCCATACTACCCAAAGCAACTATTAGATTCAATGCAATCCCTACTAGAGTACCCATGACATATTTCACAGATATAGAACAAACATTGCAGAAATTCATATGGAACCATAAACGACCCCGAATAGCTGCAGCAATTTTGAGGAAGAAGAACAAAGCAGGAGGGATCACAATACCTGATATCAAACTGTATTACAAGGCCACTGTAATCAAAACAGCCTGGTACTGGCATAAAAACAGGCACATAGACCAATGGAACAGAATAGAGAGCCCAGAAATAAACTCAAGTCTATACGGTCAATTAATATTTGACAAAGGAGGCAGGAGCATAAAATGGAGCAAAAACAGCCTCTTCAACAGATGGTGTTGGGAGATCTGGACAGCTACGTGCAAAAAAATGAACGCAATCACCAACTTACGCCATACACGAAAATAAAATCAAGATGGATAAAAGACTTAAATATAAGCCGTAACACCATAAAAGTCCTTGAGGAAAACATTGGCAGGAAAATCTCAGACATTCCACGCAGCAACATCCTCACAGACATGTCCCCTAAAGCAAGGGACATAAAGGAAAGAAAAAACAAATGGGACCTCATCAAAATAAAAAGCTTCTGCATGGCTAAACAAAACAGCACCAAATTACAAAGAGAACCAACAGTGTGGGAAAACATATTTGCCAATGATACCTCAGACAAGGGCCTGATCTCCAAAATATATAAAGAACTCACACGACTACACTACAGGAAGACAAACAACCCAATTAAAAAATGGGCAAAGGACGTGAGCAGACACTTCTCCAAGGAAGACATACAGAGGGCCCAGAGATATATGAAAAGATGCTCAGCATCACTAGCCATCAGAGAGATGCAAAATAAAACCACAATGAGGTATCATCTCACACCAGTCAGAATGACCAACATAAACCAATCCACAAACAAATGTTGGAGAGGATGTGGAGAAAAGGGAACCCTCATGCACTGTTGGTGGGAATGCAGACTGGTGAGGCCACTGTGGAAAAGAGTATGGAATTTCCTCAGAAAACTAAAAATGGAACTGCCCTTTGACCCAGCAATTCCGCTGCTGGGATTATACCCTAAGAACGCTGAAACACCAATCCAAAAGAACCTGTGCACCCCAATGTTCATAGCAGCACAATTTACAATACCAAGTACTGGAAGCAACCTAAGTGCCCATCAGCAAACGAGTGGATCCAAAAACTATGGTATATTTACACAATGAAATTCTACGCAGCAGAGAGAAAGAAGGAGCTTATACCCTTTGCAACAGCATGGATGAAACTGGAGAGCATTATGCTAAGTGAATTAAGCCAGGCGGTGAGGGACAAATACCAAATGATCTCACCTTTAAGTGGAACATAAGCAATAGAAGAAAAAAGCAAACAAAATATAACCAGAGACATTGAAGTTAAGAACAGTCTAATAATACCCAGGGCGGGGGTGTGGGGTGGGGGCGGGGACAGTGGGTAGAGGGGATTACAGGAACTACTATAAAGGACACATGGACAAAACCAAGGGGGAGGGTTGAGGGGGGGGGAGGGCGGTGGGTTCACCTGGGTTGGGGTGGACAGATGGGGACAAACGGCATACAACTGTAATTGAATAGCAATAAAAAAAAAATGACATAGAGACTAAAAGCACAATTCTGAGGATCAATGAATCCAGGAGCTGGTTCTTTGAAAATATAAACAAAATCGACAAGCCTTTAAAAAGGCTCATCAAGAAAAAAAGAGAGAGGATCCAAATAAACACAATTAGAAACGAAAGAGGAGAGATTACAACTGATACCACAGAAATACAAAGGACTGTAAGAAATTACTACGAAGAACTGTATGCCAAGAAATTTGAAAACCTAGGTGAAATGGACACATTTCTAGAAAAATATGATCTTCCAAAACTGAATGAAGAAGACGCAGAAAACCTGAGCAGACCAATAACAGCAGACGAAATTGAAGCAGTTATCAAAAAACTCCAAACACACAAAGCCCTAGCTCAGATGGTTTCATAGGAGAATTCTACAAAGCATTTAAGGAAGAGCTAACCCCTATCCTTCACAGACTATTTGAAATATTCCAAACTGATGGAAGACTCCCAAACTATTTTTATGAAGCCAGCATCATCCTAATCCCAAAATCAGATAAAGACCCAACGAACAAAGGAAACTTCAGTCCAATATCGGTGATGAACATAGATGCTAAAATTCCCCACAAAATATTAGCAAAGCGCATCAAGCAGTACATTAAAAAGATCGTCCACCATGACCAAGTGGGATTTATCCCAGGGATGCAAGGATGGTACAATACTCCCAAATCAATAAACATAATACATCACATGAACAACAGCAAAGACAAAAACCACATGATCATATCAACAGATGCGGAAAAGCATTTGATAAGATACAGCACCCAGTTCTGATAAAAACACTCAGCAAAATGGGAATAGAGGGAGCATTCCTCAACATAATAAAGGCCATAATGACAGACCTACAGCCAACATCATACTCAATGGACAAAAACTTAGAGCTTTCCCACTAAGATCAGGAACAAGACAAGGATGCCTTCTCTCACCACTCCTTTCAACATAGTACTGGAAGTCCTTGCCACAGCAATCAGACAAGAAAAAGCAATAAAAGGCATCCAAATTGGAAAGGAGGAAATGAAACTGTCACTGTTTGCAGATGACATGATAGTGTACATGGAAAACCCTATAGACTCCACCAAAAAACTACTCGACCTAATAAATGAATTTGGCAAAACAGCTGGATACAAAGTCAATACTCAGAAATCAAAGGCATTCCGGTATACCAACAATGAAACTTCAGAAAGAGAAATCAGGAAAAAAATCCCATTTGATATAGCAACAAGAAAAATAAAGTACCTAGGAATCAACCTAACCAAGGAGGAAAAAGACCTGTACTCAGAAAACTACACAACACTGAAGAAAGAAATTAAGGAAGACACAAACAAATGGAAGCATGTACCATGCTCCTGGATTGGAAGAATTAACATCATCAAATTGGCCATACCACCCAAAGCAATTTATAGATTCAATGCAATCCCTACTAGAGTACCCATGACATATTTCACAGATATAGAACAAACATTTCAGAAATTTATATGGAACCATAAACGACCCTGAATAGCTGCAGCAATTTTGAGAAAGAAGAACAAAGCAGGAGGGATCACAATACCTGATATCAAACTGTATTACAAGGCCACGGTAATCAAAACATCCTGGTACTGGCATGAAAATAGGCACATAGACCAATGGAACAGAACAGAGAGCCCAGAAATAAACTCAAGTCTTTACGGTCAATTAATATTTGACAAAGGAGGCAGGAGCATAAAATGGAGCAAAAACAGCCTCTTCAACAGATGGTGTTGGGAGATCTGGACAGCTACGTGGAAAAAAATGAAACTCCATCACCAACTTATGCCATACACAAGAATAAACTCAAGATGGATAAAAGACTTAAATATCAGTTGTAACACCATAAAAGTCCTAGAGGAAAACATTGGCAGGAAAATCTCAGACATTCCATGCAGCAACATCCTCACAGAATGTCCCCTAAAGCAAGGGACATAAAGGAAAGAATAAACAAATGGGACCTCATCAAAATAAAAAGCTTCTGCATGGCTAAACAAAACAGCACCAAATTACAAAGAGAACCAACAGTGTGGGAAAACATATTTGCCAATGATACCTCAGACAAAGGCCTGATCTCTAAAATATATAAAGAACTCACATGACTGCACTCCAGGAAGACAAACAACCCAATTAAAAAATGGGCAAAGGACTTGAACAGACACCTCTCCAAGGAAGACATACAGAGGGCCCAGAGACATATGAAAAGATGCTCAGCATCACTAGCCATCAGAGAGATGCAAATTAAAACCACAATGAGGTACCATCTCACACCAGTCAGAGTGGCCAACATAAACCAATCCACAAACAAATATTGGAGAGGATGCGGAGAAAAGGGAACCCTAGTGCACTGTTGGTGGGAATGCAGTCTGGTGAGTCCCCTGAGGAAAACAGTATGGAATTTCCTCAGAAAACTAAAAGTGGAAATGCCCTTTGACCCAGCAATTCCGCTGCTGGGATTATACCCTAAGATCCCTGAAACACCAATCTTAAAGAACCTGTGCACCCCAATGTTCATGGCAGCACAATTTACAATAGCCAATTACTGGAAGCAACCTAAGTGCCCATCAGCAAACGAGTGGATCCAAAAACTATGGTATATTTACACAATGGAATTCTATGCAGCAGAGAGAAAGAAGGAGCTTATACCCTTTGCAACAGCATGGGTGAAACTGGAGAGCATTTTGCTAAGTGAAATAAGCCAGGCAGTCAGGGACAAATACCATGTGATCTCACCTTTACCTGGAACATAATCAACAAAAGAAAAGAGCAAACACAATCTAACCGGAGACATTGAGGGGGGGGAACAGTCTAGCAGTGGCCAGGGGGGAGTGGGGTGGGGACACTAGGAAGAGGGGTTTTAGGAACTATTATAAAGGACACATGGACAAAACTGGGGGGGATGGTGAGGGTGGGGGAGGCAGGTGGGTTTACCTGGGGTAGGGGGGAGGGAAGGGGAGAAAAGGCATACAACTGTAATTGAATAAGAATAAAAAATAAAAAATAAAAAAAAGAATGAAACCTGGGCTTTGCAAAATCCTTGCCATTGAAGCACAGTTTCCCAAACCAAACTTTAAGATATGGCTTCCTCTGTGATCTCTGGGTTTCTCACATTTGATATTTGTATCTGCATTCCTACCTACCTGGGGGGGCAGATAGTGACTTTTTTATGAAAACATCCCAGCGCTCCTAAATTTGCTCCAAAAAGGTGACCAGGACTGGCTTAGAAACCACAAGCCCTGTGTACAAAATGAATATTATTAGCTTGTAAAGATTCCCCATTTCCAATCCATGATGTGCTCAGGTAAGATGATGCCAGGAAAATTAATATATTCTACACGATCTTTTTCTAAAATCCTATTTCTGGACGGCACCTTTATTATTCTAACAACACAATTTTGGGGATAATGAGGTCCTAAGAACTATCGTTCTCAAAACCTTTATTCTCTACACGAGATAACCTACAAGTTCTACCCTGTGACCATGAATCTGAAAGTCTATCAAACACACTAGAGTCCCCAAAAGATGTTAAAGAAGGGGACCAAAATCTGGTGGGTGGAGCGGGAAGTCTGAAGGACGTCTGCCTCACCCAGGGAGACCAGGTTGCTGTAGTTCTCCAACATCACATCCGAGTACGATTTCTGATGAGCTGGGTCCAGGCAATCCCATTCCTCCCAAGAGAAGTCTACAGACATGTCCCTGAAGGTCAAGGATTGCTGAGGAAGAAAAGAGGAATATTTCGCAAGGAGACACCAGCAGAGTTTTCAGTGTTATCTAACATGAAGAGAATTACAAGTGCTTTTCACCTAGGAGATATCCTGATCATTTTGTAAGGTCCTTATGATGCTGTGACACTCTAATATGTTTTCTAACACCTACAAAGGAGGATAACCATGCAAACAAACCTACTGTAGAGACATTACTTTTCAGGAAAATACATTTTAAACTGAAAGAACAGACAGAGGCATATGGATTGCTAAGTGTTCTATTTCTATCATTCAGAATCAGCTATGTATACTTCTCAGCTACAAAAGGCATGGTGAATTGTAAGTGTAAGTAACTTCTTTAGGTTTCATTCAGGCAATAAAGAATGTAGTTTTGGTGAAATGCACATTCTGATTCAGGAGTTGGGGGAGGGGCCTGTGTTTGCACATTTTTCACAAGCTCACTTGTTCAAGTATGTTTTATTGATTATAGTCTTACAATTGTGCCATGTTTTTTCCCCTTTAAGCCTTCCACTGTGGAACTCCTCTCCCTCCATAGTTCCCATACTAAGTTCATGACTATAGCTATAAAATAAGTTCTATGACTTCTCCATTTCAAATATTATTTTAAATCCCCATCTATTTTTTTAAATTTATTTATTTTTATTCAGTTACAATTGTCTGGATTTTCTCCCCTTCCCTCTACCCCACATCAGCCAGTCCCACCTCCCTCCCCTCCTCTACCTCCCCCTTG
Organism: Desmodus rotundus; assembly: GCF_022682495.2. NCBI lineage: Eukaryota > Metazoa > Chordata > Mammalia > Chiroptera > Phyllostomidae > Desmodus > Desmodus rotundus. The sequence goes on along the minus strand of NW_026527665.1, from coordinate 261,154 downwards.
ATTTTGTCCTTGTGTCCTTTATAGTAGCTCCTATAGACCCCTCTCCCCACTATCCCCTCCCCGCTCCCCTCTGGCTATTGTTACAATGTTCTTAATTTCAATGTCTCTGGTTATATTCTGTTTGCTTTTTTCTGTTGTTGATTACAGACAACCCAATTAAAAAATGGGCAAAGGACTTGAACAGACACTTCTCCAAGGAACACATACAGAGGGCCCAGAGACATATGAAAGCATGCTCAGCATCACCAGCCATCAGAGAGATCAAATTAAAACCAAAATGAGGTACCATCTCACACCAGTCAGATACGCCAACATAAAGAAATCAACAAACAAATGTTGGAGAGGATGTGGAGAAAAAAGTATAAGGATTATTCTTGATATGAGAATATTTTCTGAAACATATAGTAGAAGGTAGACCTTGAGTTTCACTCCAAACTTGTGCTACACGTTTCAATAAAACACAGCCAAATACACATAGAGACCTCATGGATGTTCACTGCTCTGTTTGTAACTGACAAGAATGAAAACATCTTAACAGTGAAATGACAAAATAACTCAATTGTTAACATTTTATGCACACAGTCAGACATACTCGTACATACGGAAAGTAGGTGCAAATGGGAAATAAGTGAGCACAGTATTTCTAGAACAATGTAATCAAGGTTATTTTGTGATTCCGTATATTTGGTGAATCTCTCTGTGAAAGATACCCTTTGTGTTTTACAAACAGAATAAAGAGAAATACACACATAATGATAGGAATGCAATTAGAACTATTGTTTCTCAAGTGTTTTATTTCTTTGAAAATGTTTCTGTATCATTAGAGAGGAAGATCTTACCAACTGAACTGAATTAAACCTGAGTCTATAATATGATTCTTGTAAAATTACCTGAAAATACGAAAGGTGATCATGTAGAGTATGATTGTGACATGAGTGTGCAATATAACAAAATTGTACAGAATCAGGGCGTCACTGATTAAATCCTTCATGTCAAAAGCCAATAATATCTACGAAATAAATGTAGGGCCTTCATTTTCCAAAGCAAACAGAAGTTAAAGAGACAAGAATACTGTGCAGATGCTATGTGATAGTTTTTTCACATCGCTCAATAACTCCCTGCTACACTCTTGTTAATCATAAAGGAAAACTATTAACTCTACACTGAAGAGAGCACCTCAGCCACGTGACTATCAGGTGGATTGGAACAATGGATATTTGCTGACTGATGCACACACAACACATGTCCTAATTGGTGTGTCACTACTGGCGAAATACATAAATAAGATAGTCACTATGTGAAAATAATCATTAGTAAACATTTATTTTTTTAATGTCAACCCACAGGTGCCTCTCATATTCAGTACACTAATCATGTATTTAAATAGCAAGACTTTCTTACCAATTGAGGGACAAAGTGTATTCTAATGACTCTTCCATTTCAGAACATTCAGAGCGATTCTCACTGGAAAATCTGCATTTCCTTACCTTGATGTACAGAGGTGATGCTGCAGCCACATCAACTTAAACATATATTTCCCTTCTCCACCAATACCCGAGTTTCTCAGCCCATCCCAACAAATATATTGCACATGGGTGCCTTCCAAGCTTGATCTGTGACAGAGGGGATGTGTTCAGTGTTTAAAGGTTATTAACTAAAGGCAGTAATTCCTGACCTCAGGCATCCTAGATAAAGATAATGCACAGAGGCCCTGGGAAAAAGGAGAGAAGTACTGTACATAAACTACGACCTTTGACAATCATAAACACAAAAGAAAATAAGTAGATTAAAACAACCTCAGTATCCAATAACATCAGAGAGAAGCAATAAAGGTTGCTGGTTTTTAATCCAATCATATTAGGAGGATAAGCAAGCACAGCCTCTGACCCAGGACACATCTTTTACCTGAGAAGCTGCCATGTCCTCCTGGTGTGCTCCTCCTCTGGATTCTTTTCTCAGGCGATCATATACTGAGGAATTAAGTTTGCACCTTGAGAGTGTGTCTTCAGTGGCACAGACCTTTTGTCTACTCCCATCACAATCACCGGCAGACGGAGCGGGAAACAGTGAAAAGCCCACCCTCCCCTTTCCATAGTCACCGGGAGGCACGACAAGGAGCTGCTACTGTTGAGAGCTAGGAAAGAGGGCTAGACAATTATAAGCATTGCTAAGCAGAAAACCTCTTGAAGGTCACTAGAATGGATAAGGAAGAGAAACAAATCATCATCCGAAATAAGCTTATCAACAGGAGACAGACAGATAGTTCCTCCTGAACCCAGAGCAAAATTCCTCCAGAGCTCAGAGCTATGCAGAGATAACAGCAACTCCCGCTTTTGTAACTTGCTTGCTTGCTTCTCACTGTATAAAAGAGCTAGCCTGTGAGCGTTCGGCGCCGCTCTCATCTGCAGCTCTTCTGAGCACCGTGTCTCCGGGACACATCAAGAGTCCGCCCAAGCACAGGTTAAAAGAGTTGGCCATTAAAGTAACATCTCTGTAAACGTCCTGAAAGTCTCCGAACATCGGTTTCTTGCGTCAGTGGGTGCAACACTACATGGACACCTCGCTGAGATTGTTTTCTGTCTTCATGTGCTCTCTCCTCCCACAGATGACCACAAACTGCTACAGCAATAAGAACGTGGGCTGCTCTCCTAAACCCCATATCCAACACAGCATTCCCTTATGTTCTGGGATTCCCTTATGTCCTAGGATGCCTTATGTCCCCTGAACAAAGCCTGCTTCTCACTCTCACACATGCATTCCAGAACACTCCTGCTAATCAGTGGGTTCACCTGAGCATCACCCAGGCACCTCATTCAATAATGATGCCCCACTGGAGAAGTTGACTAACTCTGTGGGGGAGCACACAGGTGATGCCACCTCTTAGATTTCCTCACCTGATCTAATAACATCCTGAAGGGGTACAGTTTAGCCCTAAAAAACTATGCGGAACGCGTTGGGTTGAAAGCCCTACTTGGCATCTGTAATCTGCTTGCTGCCCCTGCACTCGCTGCCACAAGTCCTCTCTTCACAAGCACTCTCCCCGTCGGAAGTGCATCTTATTGAACAGGAAGGATATCAAAAGGGGCTTCCAAACATCTGCACCCTGGGGAGAAATTCGCGCTCCATGGGCCGCGAACCATGAGGCACACGGATTGTTTGCTCTACCTGACTTATGACTTGAAATGGTGAGGGCTGGCCCGGCTGCCCAGGCCACCCCTCTCAGGAGAAAACCCACAAAAGAAAGGTGGACAAACCTCGAGCGTAAGGGCCTCAGAGTTTCTGCGAAAATGCCCCTCCGCGTGCCAGCCAACTGATCAGGGTGTGGGGGCGTCTCACCTGTATTCTGGACTGAAAACCATTACAATTACACTAGCGACGGTCCGGTTTCTCCTGCAGAGGAATGTGAACTCAGAGAATTAGTAGCGAATCGCATACACACAAACGAGGAAAATTTGCCGGATGAGCACGGCTCGAACACTACTTCCGGGAGTCTCAGGAAGTGCACATGCGCACTTTCTCCAAGCAGGCAGGGATGGGAGTCTGAGCAGAGCACTTCCGGCCATGGACGGAAGTCTGAGTACAGACCTCCGGGTGGGGAAGAGGTGCCTGGGGGAGCTGTGAAGAGGGCTTCGGGTTGAGGCCAGGACTCCTTTCTGCATATTTCTCCTTGGTGATATTCCTCACCTAGGAGATCACCCCATTTGACTTAGGAACCATTTTGTATGGCTTTTAAATAATTAGAAACTTTATGAATTTCTGTCAAAAATTATTATGATACTTCTATACTAAAATTTCAGGTGCTTGTTTGATACTTTATATTTGTAATTTTTCTTTTTTTATGATGTAAATATTTTTATTTGTGTCTTATCTTTTTTAAATTTATTTTTTATTGTTATTCATATACAGTTGTATGCCTTTTCTCCCCTTCCCTCCCCCCCACCCCAGCTGAACCCACCTCCCTCCCCCACCCCCACCATCCCCCCCAGTTTTGTCCATGTGTCCTTTATAATAGTTCTTGCAATCCCCTCTTCCCACTGTCCCCACCCCACTATCCCCTGGCCACTGCTAGACTGTTCCCCCCCTCGATGTCTCTGGTTGTATTTTGTTTGCTTTTTTCTTTTGTTGATTATGTTCCAGTTAAAGGTGAGATCATATGGTATTTGTCCCTCACCTCCTGGCTTATTTCACTTAGCATAATGCTCTCCAGTTTCATCCATGTTCCATCCATGCTGTTGCAAAGGGTATAAGCTCCTTCTTTCTCTCTGCTGCATAGAATTCCATTGTGTAAATATACCATAGTTTTTGGATCTACTCGTTTGCTGATGGGCACTTACGTTGCTTCCAGTACTTGGCTATTTTAAATTGTGCTGCTATGAACATTGGGGTGCACAGGTTCTTTTGGATTGGTGTTTCAGGGTTCTTAGGGTATAATCCCAGCAGCGGAATTGCTGGGTCAAAGGGCAGTTCCATTTTTAGTTTTCTGAGGAAATTCCATACTCTTTTCCACAGTGGCCTCACCAGTCTGCATTCCCACCAACAGTGCACTAGGGTTCCCTTTTCTCCGCATCCTCTCCAACATTTGTTTGTGGATTGGTTTATGTTGGCCACTCTGACTGGTGTGAGATGGTACCTCATTGTGGTTTTAATTTGCATCTCTCTGATGGCTAGTGATGCTGAGCATCTTTTCATATGTCTCTGGGCCCTCTGTATGTCTTCCTTGGAGAAGTGTCTGTTCAAGTCCTTTGCCCACTTTTGAATTGGGTTGTTTGTCTTCCTGGAGTGCAGTCATGTGAGTTCTTTATATATTTTAGAGATCAGGCCCTTGTCTGAGGTATCATTGGCAAATATGTTTTCCCATACTGTTGGTTCTCTTTGTAATTTTGTGCTGTTTTGTTTAGCCATGCAGAAGCTTTTTATTTTGATGAGGTCCCATTTGTTTATTCTTTCCTTTATGTCCCTTGCTTTAGGGGACATGTGTGTGAGGTGTAATTTTTCTTTTACATTTATATTCAGTGTAGATTAGTACATGATGAGTCTCAATTCAATGTTACCGCATACATTGATTCCCAGCTGGTGTCGAAAGTAACTGATGGGTGTGGTGGAAAATCCCACAATTTTGTGACCCAAGAGTGTTAGATTACTGTTATGGTGGGTAGGATAATATTTGTCTTTCTAAATGGATCATAGAGGAGAAAAAACACACTAGGAATGCTTCTCCACAATAGCAGAGGAAAACTGCGATTTTTCTCCATAGAACACTCTGCTTATCAAAAGAAAAATACACATCCTTTAAATATGCACATAGTGCTATAGCAGGACCAAACATTGTCTGGGCCCCCAGCAATTCTTGATAAATTTTACATGAATTCCAGTGATGGAAAGTGTTTTTTTGAAAGTTCTTTCTATGTATGACTACCCTGACAAATGTATAGAAACCTTCTGTGAGACTCCTCTCATTCAAAACCCTTCATAGGGTCCTCCTCACATAACACGTTGTGTGGAAACACAACAATAATACCTCAATATTGTTCCACTCAGTAGAAAAAGTTGCTACACATAGTACTCTGGACCACAACAAATGTGCAGTTTTTCCGGACAGAATGTCGTTCCTGGACCAATTTCTGGGGGCCAGAGGAAGGAATGATCCTTTTCTTGACTTCAGTTGTGCTCAGAATAAATATCTAGCCCTTCTGTTTCCTTGTTCCTGATTGAACCTAATCACCTTTATGACAAACTATGCCTTCGTCCTGAATTAAGCAGCTTTGTCCAGCTCCTTTCTACTAATAAATATTTATACTTTCACTGGGTATTGTAAGTTTATGAGGTTACAGTGAATGTTCTGATACAACTTTGTGCAACTGTAAACAACACACAGTATATATGTTACAAAAGAGCACTTTGTGTGAACAAGAGTGCTCCCTTTTTTATTACCTACACTCAGCATTTTAAGTAATTCCTGACCAGATTTTTAGGATTATTCCAGGGTCCTTTTGCTTTTCAGTTCTCCCTGAAAGAACAAGTATAGTTTCCCATCACTAATACATTGTATTTATAATATGGAATTTCACTGGAGGCATTGAAATTAACTGGACTCTCATTTCAAAGGGCCTGAGGGCCATGTCCTTCATTTAGTGTGTGCCAGCGATTTCTGTTTTAACTTCAAGTGGACTCTCAAATTATTCCTTAATGTTCAGTTTAGGACTCAGGGATGAGTCACAGTTCCACTCTTGAAATCCTGCCCGCAAATCAGTTCCTTCATTTTTGAAGTGAGGACTATTGAAATATGGTGTTCAATGCAATGGAAAAGTTAAAATCACCTATAAGACAAAACGATTTTGGGGGGCTGATGGGAACAAATTATAGGTGGAGGACATCAGGTGTCAGTAGCCATGGTAACAGCGCTGCAAACCTCACTTATTCTGGTAAATATGCTGGCTCTGAATATGCATACCAGTCAGGAAGGTATGGTCCAATAGCCGCAGACATTTTGCAATGGAGATTTTCTCCTTCTTTAGAAACACACCCGCAATCCTGAGATATGTTTTTTTTTATTTAATTTTTTATTGTTATTCAATTACAGTTGTGTGCCTTTTCTCCCCATCCCTCCACCCCACCCCAGCCGAACCCCTCCCCCACTTTCACCCTCCCCCTTGATTTGGTCCATGTGTCCTTTATAGTAGTTCCTGTAATCCCCTCTCCTCACTGTCCCCTCCCCACTCCCCCCTGTCCATTGTTAGATTGTTCTTAACTTCAATGTCTCTGTTTATATTTTCTTTGCTTTTTTCTTCTACTGCTTATGTTTCACTTAAAGGTGAGATCATATGGTATTTGTCCCTCACCGTCTGGCTTATTTCACTTAACATAATGCTCTCCAGTTCCATCCATGCTGTTGCAAAGGGTATAAGCTCCTTCTTTCTCCAGCATAGAATCCCATTGTGTAAATATACCATAGTTAGGTTTTCTTCATCACTCTATTTACTTTCACTTTACTTTGTGCTACTTGATCTACCCATACTTGATTCTGTAGCACCTGACCATACTCAGGTGACACACAAACAGTCTTCCTTTGAGAACCTGTGACATTCCACTTCTTTCAGTAAACCCGGTCCTACAGCAACTCTTTTTCTTCTTATCTATAGAGCACTTACTTTGTCTCTTTGTTGTATGTACCTTTCCATTTCCAAGGACAAAATGCTATAAAAATGCATTAAATAAAAAATATTTTAATACAGTTCTACATGAACCATGACACATATTGCTTCCTATCCAAATTATCTTTAATATATTTTTTGAAAAGATTTTGTTTATCATTAGAGGGGAATTCATGGAAGAAAGACAGGGATTGAAACTTCAATGTCTAGTTGTGCCTCCTGCCTCCCCGGCAGGGGATTGGGCCTGCAGCCCACACATGTGCCCTGACTCAGAGTGAAAGTTGTGACCCTTTGGTTTGCAGGCCAGTACTCAATCTACTGAAGTACACCAGCCAGGGCCTATCTAAGCTTGAAATCAACATCTTTCATTCCTTGGCAATTTTCTCATTGAGTAAAATTGTGCCTTATGTTTCTAGCCTAAGAAACATGACAGAGCATTATTTTTCCTTCGAGTGGTGGAAAATTACACTATGCAATTTATAAACATATTTTACTAACATTTTCAACAACTATGTCCTACAGTGGAACCCATATGGGCATCCCCCACAAAAAAGATACTGAAATGAAGTATCTGAAGGATGAAAATCAGGGTCTTTTTATCCAAGAAACCAGCAGTTTCAAGAGTAAACATTCATCAGAGTCTTAGGAAAAAGTCTGAGTCCATTTGTGAACACCTGACCGTTCGTACCTTTAAAGTCCTGCTACATCTGCAACCTCTTCTGACCATGGAGAGAAACTGGAAATGCAGTTCCTGGGTTTCATAGTCTGACACCAGCTGAAGCGTCATACCTTCAGCAGGTCACCGCACCCCAGGCCCACCCTGGACAAATCTTAACACCTCTAAACTCTCATCATACTCTATTCTCGGAAGCCATGTGTTTGACCATCAATGGGTGTGCAGCCTGTTCTCCCTTAAAAGTTTTTTTTTTAATTTATGAACATTGGGGTGCATAGGTTCTTTTGGATTGGTGTTTCAGGGTTCTTAGGGTATAATCCCAGCAGAGGAATTGCTGGGTCAAAGGGCAGTTCCATTTTCAGTTTTCTGAGGAAATTCCATACTATTTTCCACAGTGGCCTCATTTTTTAAAGGTAGTATCTTAACCCTCTGGTGTATGGGCTCCTCAGTTTCAATACGCAAATCAAGCACTGGATGTTTTAGCATTTCTTCCACTATGGTGACTACAAGTGGAAATTAATACTAAAAAGTTTTAGGTGGGAATGTATGAAATTTCTACTTTAGTAAACAGAAAAATTCTCTCCCATTGTGTATTACTCCCAAAGTAATTTTCATGACTTCTCCAAGCTCAGAACAAGTGTTTTATTATTTCTGTTATTCTAAGTGAAATAACCCAGGTAGTGAAACACAAATACCATATGAACTCACCTATAAGAGGAACCTAAGGAAGAAAACAGACAAAAGAGGAAAACAGAGCCAGAGGCATGGGAAGAAGAAAAAGACTGAGAGCAACCAATGGAGAAGGGGAGGGCATTAAGGGTGAAAAGAAGGGGAAATAACTGGTGAAGGAACATGTATGAGAGACCCAAGGACATGGAATAGGGTGGGGATTGACTGTGGAGTTGGGATGGGGAACAATGGAGTATAGAAATGTGTGAAACACGGGAAAAGTGTAATAGAACAATAATGAAATATTGAGGTGTACAACTGTAATTGAATAACAAAAAATTTTTTTAAAAAGAATAAAACCTGCAACTACCCCCAAAATAATAATTGAAATGCCAAAGCATTGTATCTTTCTATCTCTGTCCCTTCCTCTTCTATAAAAACCAATCAATCAATAAAAATTAATAAAAATGTAATAGAAACTGTCTTGGTAGACTGAACATTATCTATGAAGGGTTATAAGTCATGGGTAAATTTTATTCATTAAAACAGGAAACCTAAGATATGTTGAAAATAATAAAGTGTACGCCTATATTGCAAGCAAATAAGCATACAAAAAGGTACACAGAAATGGGTGGAAGGCGCAAGAATATGAAAATTGTCGGTCCCACATGCCCAAATTTGTGTGGCAGTTAAAAACTGGGAGACATAACTTGGCTGCAGAAGTTCCCGCTAAAGTGTGAGGGATCCCAGCGTGACACCAGAATCTCCTGCCCCACATGCACTGGTGGGAAGACATGTACCCATAAACTCTAGCTGTAGAAACCAGCGAGGGTTTGGTGGAGGGACACAGCAGGTACCTGGAGTCCCACGTGTTCCCATTAAAGGGCCTGAGAAAAGACTTAGATGGACTCAGTCATTCTCAGCTTCGGCATTGTGGCAGCAATTGGAGATGCAGAGAGGAAATGAATGGTCTGGCATGATGGTGGGAGCTGGAGGGGATACTTTCTCAGACAGATGTGCTGTGAGAGGTAATTGTTTCTTTTCCTCAAGATCACCCACCACTTCCACAAGACTCACTAGGATAGCCACCACACCTGAGTCTCCTACCACCTGGCTACAGCTCTTAGCTCTGCTCTGCGGATTCCCTGATATTTGCCCCACCAAAACCACAGGCCCAACCAAGCTCTTTCCAGTAGCTTTTCCACATATCTGACCTGTATCAGATCCTGCTTCAGACTTTCCTAATATCTATCAAATATGCCATGTGACTTTTGCATATTCTGCAACACCTGGAATGTGGCCTTTGACTTGATGCCATCACCAGCAGGCCATTTTTCACAGGTTGACTTCTCCTGGGCACCTCTAAGACAATCTAAAGTGGCATCCACCTGAAGGCCTTTTTGTATGTTATAGGAAGTCACCTGGCAGGGCAGAAGTGGCAGGACAGGTGAAACCCCAAAGCTAGGACATCTGGCAGGCAGCATCATTTCATGTCAAAGTAACACCCAACAACCTCCACAAGAAACAAACTGAAGAAGCAGCCTCAGTGGTAACCAGAGTCACAATGAAGTAAGTCCAGCCTTGAGGGATTGACCCCTGAACAAGCGATGCACCACAGTGCTCGGATTGGAGGTTGGTTGTTGCTGCCAGTCCTCATAGTCAACTGGTCCAGTTTCAAAACCATCCCATTAAAGTACAAAGGAAAGGAAGGCTAAGTTATGTTGGGAGTGTGTACACTGCTTGCAATGGAAAGGAGGGCACCACTGGAGCACCCAACTCCGGTGAACAGGGAGCCTGTGCCAGTGGATTCTGTAGGATACTCACTACATATGTCCACTCTACAAAGGCCAAGCAACATAGCAGCTCTACCCTATATATAGAAAGAAACACAGGGAGGTGACCAAAATAAAGATTAACCTTGTCCTACCTGATGGAACAGAACTTAGAGACTTGGAAATTGAGAACAACATGAGAATAACCAGAGGGGAGGTGGGAGGGGGTAATGGGGGGGAAGGGGAGAAGAGTTTTCAGAAACAACTATAAAGGACACATACAGAAAAGCAAACTGGGGGTGGAATCACAGAAGGTAGATCGGGATGACTGGGGTGGCGGAGTGGTGGGGGAGAAATACAGCAACTCTACCTGAAAAACAACACAAGCAAAAATGAAAAAGGAAATGAACAGTTTCATTTTTTAATAATGGAGATAATGAGTATTCCGTAAGCAACCAGATGTCAGTACTACACATGTAGAATCTAAAATTAAATCCAGATCTAACCTCTTTGATTCCCGTGTCCTGTCAAATGGTGTCAGCATAGAATAGTCCAGATTTATTGCATGATAATGTGAATCCATAAAAAATAAACTCTATTCTCCACATCTTAACTGGAACATGATTAACAAAGAAAAAAACAAACAAAATATAACCAGAGACATTGAAATTAAGAACATTGTAACAATAGTCAGTGGGGAGCAGGGCGGGGACAGTGGGGAGAGGGGCCTATAGGAGCTACTATAAAGGACACGAGGACAAAATCGAGCGGGAGGGTGGGGGTGGGAGGTGAGACTGGCTGTGGTGGGGTGGAGGGACAAGGAGAAAATGCAGACAACTGTAACTGAATAAAAGTAAATACATTTAAAGAAATAAACTTTACCGTAGTAATTAAAAAATATTAATCAGAACTCTGAAATTATACTTGTTTGCACTTACAAACATTATTTTAGTGTTGTTCAAGAACAGTTGTCTCCACTTTAAGAAATTAGCATTTGCCTTGCTGGTATAGCTCAGTGGGTGGAGCATGGGCTGTGAATCAAAGGGTGGCCGCTTCACTTCCCAGTCAGGACACATGTGTAGGTGTGGCACAGGTCCCCAGTGTGGCCATGTGAGAGGCAACCACACATTCATGTTTCTCTCCCTCTCTTAGTCCCTCATTCCCTTCTTTCTAAAAATAAGTAAATATTTAAAAAAAATAAAGTAAAATTTGCATTTGTTAGCAGAGCACTCTCATACTGGATAGTGAGCACCAGTTATATAAAAGGCCACCAGACGAATTGAAACAGACAACTTTATTCCCTTGAGAAGTACGCAGCGGACCTGAAACAGCTATGATGAAGCCAGATCACTCATCTGGGAGACTGTATGAGTTCCTAGGATATGTGATTTTATACAGGTTCATATGCAGAGGACTTTGGGTTTCTCAAGCTAAGTTGAGATCATTCCAAATAAACCAAAAAAACCCTAGGTCTTCCTAAGATGTGCAGATATCTTATGTAATGGCCATGCATGGTGAAAGCCTGGGTTGCAAGGAAGCAGCTCTCAGCTGCTTCCAGGAAGTCAGGTGAAGAAGGTACATTTAACTGTGACTCTGTCAGATGCTGTCTAGTGCTGAAATTGCAGGAGAAGGAACCCACTTCAAGGCTCCTAGGTACAGAAAATAAATGCCACTGCAGCAATATCATAGAGTAGCTCAGCTGAACTCTTCAGAAACACACATATCATCTATTGTAATTATTAGAATGGTCCATCAGATACAATAAAATATATCAATAGTGGGGAATTTTTCACGATTTAATGTCCAAGGACACCAGGGAAAGAAACTTTGAAGCCCATAATTGTACTACATTACCCAATTACACATTTTTATCCACAAACTTGAGTAGCACTAAAGACGTAAACATGTTCCAGTATATTCAACTTTATTAATAAAAAATATAAAATCACACATCATCTAAATAAAGAATCACAATAAAATTGTGCTACCATTTGTCAACACACACATTGCAAACTTTTGGGGAGTGTTACTGTTCTTGTATTGAATGACCCCACAGTGCAATTTTCTTTGGTTTTCTTACTGGAGGCTACCTGCTTAGCAAATGGGGACAAACAAGAATGTTAGGCACTGAGGGATGAAGTGTCCAAATTCCATCACATATCAGTGATGGCTTTCTAATTGAAACCACATCAACTAAGAATCAACTATGACTACCATGGAGACACACCAGGATTTTAATAAATTGACATTTTTTAAAGGCATGGTGACAAAAGTACTTACAATTTATAATGTTCCTATGTCTTACTATAACTCAAAATAGGATGACTTTCATCATGACATGCAACAAAATTCTGAGTAAGCTAAAACCAGCAACTTCATTTAGATTTCTTCACACATTGTGCATTACAGTAACCTCAATCTTCTATGCTAATGCAATTATCAGTGATTCTCAGCTCATATACAACTGTTCACAGGTTAACGAAGCAACAATCAGCCCACTGATTTCACACACACCAGGAATAAAATCATAGTAGCATCCACTGACAGGAGACTGGACTCATTTAATATTTCCTTCACAAAGTATTTCAAATGCTGTCAATATACAATAGTTTATATTCCGAGTAATTATATATATCTAGACATCCTTTCCCTTTACATTTTGAAGCATTCTGAAAAGTAAGGATTGCTGTTTTTAAACTTTGGATGATTCTCTATAGAAAGTATTCTGATTTAGAGCAATATCTGAAACCTATCCTTAACTTTCTAATGTGATTATGATGTTTTGAGACTCTTTTCCAATTACATACATTCCTGATTTTTACACCTTGCAAGCCACTTTCAGGTATAAATTCTTGGGCTTATGGGAACTGTGTAATTTCACAAAAGTCATTTGTTCTTTATGATTGTAGAAATCCTCACCACGGTGCATTCCTTGATATACAATGAGACTGCTGATACATGTATACGATTTTCTACAATTTCCCTTTTCATGTTTTTTAGTGTGTGAATTATCATATGCCAAATAAGAAGTGAATGTTCAAAAAAAAGGTGCTTTAAAATGTTGAGTAAGTTTTGAATATAGGTTAAAATGTTGCCACAGTCTCTACATTTATACAGTTTTTCTCCAAATGGATGTCTCTCCATTTGGGTAAGGCAGCTCTGATGAATAAAAGACTCGTTATATACACTACCTTTATATGTTTTCTCTCCAGTACAAGTGACCTGGTGTCAAAAAGTTTTGCTGCATAGTCCACATATGTAAGCCTTGTGTCCAGTATGAATTCTCTGAAGTTTAGTAATGGTAGGAAGTGGCTAAAGGCTATATGCCATCATATACATTTAAAAGGCTTCTCTACAGTATAAAGATATTTTATGGTGAATGTTCATTGAGGACTGTTTAAAGCCTTTACGTTGTAGGGTATAGAAGTAGGGTATTCCTGAGTGTGAATTATTGGAAGTTCAGAAAGGTTTGAGGAGTGTAAAAGGGCCTTATCCCATACTCAAAACTAGCAAGGTTTGCCTCCAATATGAATTTTCTGATGGGAAGAAAGTTTACAGGCCTGGTTGAAGGCTTCAGTACATATTTTACATTTATAAGGCTTTATCCCAGTATGAAGATTCTGATGCTGAGTAAGGTTTGACATCCACCTAAAAGCTTTCCCACACTGTGTACATTTATAAGGCTTCTCTCCAGTATGAAGATTCTGATGCTGAGTAAGGGTTGAGGTCCACCTAAAGGCTTTGCCACATTGTGTGCATTCATAAGGCTTCTCTCCAGTATGAATTTTCTGATGATGAGTAAGGTTTGAGGAATATGTAAATGCTTTCCCACATTGTGTGCATTCATAAGGCTTCTCTTCAGTATGAATTTTCTGATGACTAGTAAGTGTTGAGGACTGTGTAAATGCTTTGCCACATTGTGTGCATTCATAAGGCTTCTCTCCAGTATGAAGATTCTGATGCTGAGTAAGGGTTGAGGTCCACCTAAAGGCTTTGCCACATTGTGTGCATTCATAAGGCTTCTCTCCAGTATGAATTTTCTGATGACGAGTAAGGTTTGAGGAATATGTAAATGCTTTGCCACATTGTGTGCATTCATAAGGCTTCTCTCCAGTATGAATTATCTGATGTCGTGTAAGTTTTGAGGACCACCTAAATGCTTTCCCACATTCTTTGCACATATAAGGCTTTTCACAGTTAGGAATATTGTGACGCTGGGAAAGATTATAGGACTCTGTAAAGGCACTGCCACATTCACTACCTTTGAATAATTTCTCTCTTTTATGAGTTTTTTGGTTATCTCTGAAATTTGAGGACTGGGTAAAAGCTTTAGCACATTCTCTATATTTGTCAGGCTTGTCTCCAGTGTGGGTTTTGTGATGATTAGGAAGGGCTGAGGTAATCCAACATGCTTTTCCACATTCATTGCAAATATCAGGATTCTGTCCAGAATAACCATTTTTATGTAGAGTTACACCTGAAAACCAATGACCTGAGTTACCACAGTCTTTACAACTGTGTTCTTTTCCGGGACATGTTTTGTCAAGTGCATTTAGATTGGATATTTGGTTGAAGAATTTTCTGCATGTTAAATATGTGTAAACTTTCTCACTGACAGTAATATTCATTGCTTCAGTGCTATTTGAAGATTGCTTTAAACATTTTATATTTTTACTTTGCTGGATTGTCTTCTCCACAATAGGATAAACGTGATGAGTACTCTGATTTGACATTTGGTCAAAGACTTTTCCACCTTTGTACTGGCTGTCGGGAAGCTGACTCTTGTGATGTACATTAGGATTTGACACGTGGGTAAAATTCTTCCAATGTTCCTTGCATTGACTACTTCTGTCCTCATCACACAAACTCTGGTAATCATTGAAAACAGAAAGGCCGTTAGGGACATCCATAATTTCATTAAACATGTACACTTGCTCCCAAATAACAATTCTGTGATCCCTATTACACCATGGTTGTTGTATTAGAACTCACTCCCAAGTTCATGAAAATAGCATACACTGCAACAAAATATTTTTTATAATAGCGTATAATATTTCCTAATTGTCAAATTCATCACTTTTAACCTTATAAATGCACAGGAAATCAATACATTTTACAAATTATTGAATGAAAATTCACTCCTACTCTACATTTTAAATATTTCAAATGATTACCCACAGCACAAATTATGAGATTTCCTAGACTTTCCAGACTGTGTTTAGAACAGGGGTGTCAGTCGCATTTTTACCAGATCAACCCATCAGTGTTATAGTTGCCTTCCATGGCCTGAAAGTAATTTTAGGTCTCTATAAATGTAACTACTCCTTACCTAGGGGAAAGGAACTTGCAACTGTTGCCAGGTAGAAGTAAGTTGCAGAGCCAGATAATACAAGGTGGAGGGCGAGAATCAGCCCACAGGCATGGTTTTTGACATGTGCTTTAGAAGAATACCTACACTTAGAATATTGTATTCAGAGCAAAGAAAATATAAGCAGAGACATTGAAATTAAAAACAATATAACAAGAGCCAGAGGGGAGTGGGGAGGAGACAGTGGGTAGAGGGGTCTACAGGAGCTAGAATAAAGGACACAAGGACAAAATCATTGAGAGAGTAGAGGTGGGGGAGGGTTGTGGGACTGGCTGGGGTGGGGTGGAGGGATGGGGAGAAAATGCAGACAATTGTAACTAAATAAAAAATTAATTAAAATAAAAGAATACTGTTTCAGTCTTCCTACATGGAACCAATGATCTGCAAATGTAACTGACTAAAGTGGAAGTTTCCCCAAATTTGTACTGTTTTACATGTCTTTAGATAAAAATGATTTTATCATGAATAATTTTCCAAAGTTGGGTCTCTCCATTTAAACATCCTTTCTTTACTGTAACACACTTCCTTATCGGTATCAAAGGCACACCTCTCATATCTTACCAGTGTTGCTCTAAAGAATAAATCTTCCATGCTTGACCTTTCCAAGAAGTCCTGGTTGTCTGCAGGTGACACACCTGAAAGACACAAAATAAAGGTTCACAGGTATGCCATGCAGGTCAATGTACATGGAACTTACAGGGATTTTTAAACAAATCACATGCTTGAGAACGTCAATAAACTTTAAATGTTTGCAGCTGGACGAAGTGTGTTATAATGTGCAAAAGTCACATGAAACAGGAACAACAGTCGCTCACACTTGGCAACCACTGTGCTCACGTCCCCTGGGACAAAACAGCAATTCTACAAGAAAACTCCTCATTCCCAGTTGTCTTCTAGACAGATAGAGGGTCCAGTGTGTTCGATGATCTCACTGTTTTCCTGCATCTTCAGAATTCATGTTTCTGTTTTGCAGGACACAGAGTGCTCACATCACTACAGCACATGGTGCACACATTAAAGTGCACACTAAAAAGAAGGCTAATAGGGGAAAGACCACAGAAACCAATGGACTGAAGACCAATATCAAGCATAAAAAAATATCATGGGCTTTTAAAAAGAAACAGACACTATATTAATCTTGAAACTTAAACACAGAAAAAAACAAACCCACAACACCCTGTGTTTACAAAATTAGAGTTTAAACTAGGGGTGATTGTTATTTCTCTTTCTCTTAACTTGGAGAAAAAGCAAGTTCATAAAGCCTAGTTGTTTACAATTCTGAACCTTAACACATATATCAAGACAGGAAGCAGAAAACCATGGTCAAATCAGAAACCTAAAATGTATCTACTAACCAACACTCCTGGTATTGAAATGTATTAATTTCAATTCACCTTCAACTTGATAAAGAAATAAAAATAACCACATGGAAATAGAAACATAGGAAAATAAGACAACTACTTAATATGACTACAACTGTGAATGACCAAAATGAAAATGAAAACAGAGAAAACATAAAAATAAGCAAACAGAAAATAGGAAGCTATAGAACACAATACTCAAATATAGAAAATAGATTAAAATACAGAAACATGGATGGTTTGCCACTTCATGTCCCCAACCAGGGCCCAGGCCCAGAACCCAGGCATGTTCCTTGTCCCAGAAGTGATCCAGGGATCTTGCCTTTGTGGCAAAACCTGCTAAATCTCTGAAACAAGCTGGATCTGTCCTCTGCATGCCCTATACCTCTCACTCAGTGGCCCAGGAATAGAAAAAGGACCTTTTCTTTTCACATTTTTTTGTTGTTATTCAAGTACAGTTGACTCCATTTTCGTCCCATCAGTCTCCCCACCCCACCTCACCCCCTTGATCCCACCCCATTTCCTTTTGTCCATGTGTCCTTTATACATGTTCCTCAGAAGTCTTGCCCCTTATTCCCCCATTATCCCTACAAATCTCTCTTTTGGTTGCTCTCAGTTTCTTCTTTATTTCAATGTTTCGTGTTATATTTCGCTTGCTTCTTTGTTTTGTTCACTAGTTTCCCCTTATAGGGGAGATCATATGGTATTTGTCTTTCACCTCCTGGCTTATTTCACTTAGCACAATGCTGTATAGATCCATCCATGCTGTCCCAAATGGCAGGAGTTCCTTCTACCCTAACCCTGAAACACCAACTCAAAAGAACCTACGTACTCCAATGTTCATAGCAGCACCATTTACAACAGGCAAATGCTGGAAATAAGCTAAGTGCCCATCAGTAAATGAATGGATCAAAAAACTATGGCAAATGTATTATCATAAGACATTTTGAAGTGAAATACATAAGTACAATGTCTCAAATTGTGGAAGTGCAGTGTGCTATTAGAAAATCACTGAGTCTAAAATTTGTAGGGTCTTCTTTGAAGCCCCCACAGGGTTAGAAATTGTAAGTCAGAAAACATGACTACTGCCCCTGGGGTTCCCGGGATTTATGTGACAAATTCCAGGATCTCACCCACTTCTTTCATGATCTCCATTCATGGCACAAAAACAAAACAAAACAAAAAAGATTAGTACAATTTATCAGTAACAAGCACAGAATTTCCCAGGTCCTCATATCAATGCAAGTGGAGCCAACCAGGGTGGCACCCAGAATCCAAGGGGAGGAGTTTGACAACAAATGCTATTAGGATGTAGAGGCCACTGGAGTAAATCAGAATTCTGAAAGCAGGTAGGACCGTAGGACACTGTTGGAGACCACCTGGCCCTATGTGACTGCAACAGAAATAAACCTGGGCTTTGAGAAATCCTTTGCACTGAAGCACAGTTTCCCAAACCAAACTTTAAGCTCTGGCTTCCTCTGTGACCTTTAGGTTTCTCACCTATGATATCTGCATCTCCATTCCCACCTACCTGGGGGGCCAGATAGTGACTTTTTTCTGCAAGCATCCCTGCGCTGCTTCATTTGCTCCAAAAAGGTGACCAGTGCAGGCTTAGAAACAACAAGCCCTGTGTTCAAAATAAATATTATTAGTTTTTAAAGATTCCCCATTTCCAATCCATGTTGTGCTCAGGTAAAAAGAAGGCAGGAAAATTAATATACTCTACACGATCATGTTCTAAAAACTATTTGTGCACAGCACCTTAATTTTTCTAAGAACATGTAAATTTTTGGACAATAAGGTCCTAAGAGCTATCGTTCCAAAATCTTTATTTTCTACACAAGATAACCTCCAAGTTCTTCCCTGTGAGTATGAATCTCAAAGTCTGTCAAACACGCTAGAGTCCCCAATAGATGTTAAAGAAGGGGAACAAATCTTGTGGGTGGAGCGGGAACTCTGAAGGAAGTCTGCCTCACCCAGGAAGACCAGGTTGCTGTAGTTCTCCAACATCACATCGGAGTACAATTTCCGTTGAGCAGGGTCCAGGCAATCCCACTCCTCCCAAGAGAAGTCTACAGACACGTCTTTGAAGGTCAAGGATTGCTGAAGAAAAAAAGAGGCACATTTTGCAAAGAGACACCAGCAGCTTTCTGTCATCTAACATGAAAAGAGTTACACTGAAAAGAATTACACATGGTTTTGACCTAGGAGATAATCTGCATCATTTTGTACAGTCTTCATGACCCTCTAACACTCTAATGTATTTTCTAATATCGAGAAGGTAGGATAATACATATATACAAATCTACTGCAAAGACATTACTTTTCAGGAACATACACTTTAAAATGAAGGAAGAGACACAGGCATATCGATTGTTGAGTATTGTATTTCTTTTTTCTTTTTGGTGTAGGTTTTTTATTAGGATTATATATGTATTTTTTTAATTTTAATTTTTTATTGTTATTCAATTACAGTTGTGTGCCTTTTCTCCCCATCCCTCCATCCCACCTACCCCAATCCCCCTCCCTCCCCCACCCTTCCCCTTGATTTTGTCCGTGTGTCCTTTTTAGTAGTTCCTGTATTTCTATCATTCAGAATCAGCTGTGTATACTTCTCAGCTACAAAAGACATGGTGAGGTGTAAGTGTAAGTAACTTCAGGTTTAATTCAGGCAACAAAAAATGTAGTTTTGGTGAAACGCAGATTCTGATTCAGGAGTTGGGGGAGGGGCCTGTGTTTCCACACTTTTCACAAGCTCACTTGTTTAAGTATGTTTTATTGATTATAGTCCTACAATTGTGCCATTTTTTCTCCCCTTTAAGCCTTCCACCATGGGCCTCCTCTCCCTCCATAATTCCCACACTAAGTTCATGTCTGTGGGCATAGAAATGAGTTGTATGACTTCTCCATTTCAAATGTTATTTTGAATCCCCATCTATTTTGTACCCACCATTTAGGCTTATTATTCCCTCTGCCTTCTACCCCATTTTCCCCTCACACCCACCCTGCTAAGCACCCCCCATATGATCTCCATTTCTGTGATTTTGTTTCTGTTCTAGTTGTTTGCTCATTTTGTTTTTCTCTCAGTGATGTTTTTATAGGTTCAGTTGTTAATAATTGTGAGTTTCTTGTCATTTCACTGTTCTTATTTTTGATTTTCTGTTTGTTAGATTAAGTTCCTTGAACATTTCATATAAAGGCTTGGCAATGATGAACTCCTTTAACTTGAACTTATCTGGGAAGCACTTGATTTGTCCACCGATTCAAAGTGATAGCTTTGCTGCTTACAGTCATCATAGATGTAAGTCTGTGCCTTACATGACTTTGAATACTTGATTCTAGCTCCTTGTCTACAAGGTTTCCCTTGAGAAATCAGCTGCTACTATTGAGGGTGCCCCTTTGCAGGAAACTCTCCTTTTGTGTTCAGGCCTTTAGGATTCCTTCCTCATCTTCTATATTTGGTAATGGAATTATGATGTGTCATGGTGTGTTCCTCCTTGGGTCCAGATTCCTTGGGAGTCTGTTAGCTTCCCTCACTTGCATGTCTATTTCCTTAAACAGACTCGGTAAGTTTTCCTTCATTATCTTTTAAATCAGTTTTCCATTTTGTGCTCTTCCTCTTCTCTTTCTGGTACCCTGTGGATTAGGATGTTGGAAGGTTTAAAGTTGTACCAGAGCTTACACTACCTCTCCTTATTTTTTTGGATTCTTGTTTCTTCATTCTATTCTGGTTGAATGTTTATTTCTCCCTTCTGGTCCACATCATTGAGTACCGGTTTCCTCCTTTGAATGTTGTTCCCCTTATGTGTTTCTGTATTTCACTTTGTACAACATGCACCATTTCCTTTATTTTGTAGCTCTACTCAATCGTTTCTGTGAGCACCCTGATTACCAGTGTTCTGAACTCTGCATCTGATTGGTTGGCTATCTCTTCAGTGCTTAGTGCATTTGTTTTTAATTTTTATTTTTAGAGAGTGGGTAGGGAGAGAGAAAGAGAGTAAGACAAACATCAATGTGTGCTTGCCTCTTGCATGACCCATACTGGGGACCTGGATGGCAAACCAGGCACGTGCCCTGACTGGGGATTGAACAGCAACTGTTTGGTTCACAGGCTGACACTTTACCCACTGGTTAAAGGCAGACAGGCATCTTTGCTGTAATGTTGAACTGCTATTTCATTTGGGCCAAATTTCTTTGTCTCATTGTACCTCCCATGTTCCAAGGGGTGGAGCCTTAGGTATTTTCCAGGGCAGGACAACCCGTTTGCTGTGTTGTGGTGCTGTTTGTGGGGGAAGGGTCAGGGAGGGAATAATCCTGCTTGTTCATCTCAGCGCCAGCTTTCAGTCAATTCTCCCTCTACATTCAAGCAAACTGTCCTTTGTGGTTCTAATTCCGTGGAGAGTGGGCTTGTGTACCTCCTACCATTTCAAGAGACCCTGAAATGGACTCTTGTGTGAGACACAGTATTTCCCACTGCTGCAAGCTCTACAGGTTTTCATAGGCAGAAGTTTTATGGCTTTAGTTTCCTGTGCTGGAAGCTTGGATTGTGGTGTCTGTCTCATTTTCCCGTTGTTCTCCATGTTTATCTGTAGTACTACCTGGTCTATCAACTGCCGCCTCACTACCCCCGTGAACCAGCCACTGCCTCACACACTTGGTATGCCACCTGCCGCCTTGCTGCTCATCATCTTCACCCTGACTGCCTGTCTCTGTTCCTCCTATCAGTCTGGATGAATGTTTCTTCTTTAACTGCTTGGTTGCCATACAGTGTAATCTTCTGACACTTCTAGTGCTTTGTTGTTTTCAAGCTGGTTGTTATTCTTCTTTTCTTTGTGCTAGGAAGAAAGCATGTGTACCTATGCCTCCATCTTGGCTGGCACTGAGAAGCTCACTTTTTGCTAATGATGCCATGGTCTCTGGACCATTTAGCATACTTCTGAGCAGCACAAAACGGAAGACACATAAAAGAAGTTACATGTGATTTTGAGTTAACCATATTTTATAACATTCACAATTCTTAAGCAGTAGGAAACATAGCAGCCACAATTTTATTTGAAAATTTACTACTTACTTTGAGAATAGGATTATTCTTGATATGAGAATATTTTCTGAAACATACAGTAGAAGGGAGACCTTGAGTTTCACTTGAAACTTAAGCTACAAGTTTCAATAAAACACAGACAAATACACTTAGAGACCTCATGGATGTTCATTGCTGTTTGTAGCTGACAAGAATGAAAACATCTTAGGAATGAAAAGAGAAAATAACGGAATTGTTAATATTTTATGGACACAGTCAGACACACTCGTACATATGGAAAGCAGGTGCAAATGAAAAATAAGCAAGCACAGAATTTTTATAGCAATTTAATCAAGGTTATTTTGTGATTCCGTAAATGTGGTGAATCTCTCTGTGAAACATGCCCTTTGTGTTTTATAAACACAATAAAGAGAAATACACACGTAATGATAGAGAAGCAATTACACCTATTGTTTTTCAAGTGTTTTATTTCTTTGAAAATGTTTCTGTATCACTAGAGAGGAAGATCTTACCAACTGAACTGAATTCAACCTGAGTTCATAATATGATTCTTGTAAAATTACCTGAAAATACGAAAGGTTGTCATGTAGAGTATGTCTGTGATATAAGTGTGCAATATAACAAAATTGTACAGTGACAAGGCATCACTGATGAAATCCTTCACGTCAAAAGCCAATAATATCTATGAAATAAATGTAGGGCCTTCATTTTCCAAAGCAAACAGAAGTTAAAAAGACAACAAAAGTGTCTAGATGCAATGTGACAGTTTTTTCACATCCCACAATAATTCCGTCCTACACTCTTGTTAATGATAAAGGAAAACTATTAAATCTGCACTGAAGAGAGCACCTCAGCCAAGTGACTATCAGGTGGACTAGAACAATGGATATTTGTTGACTGATGCACACAGAACACATGTCCTTATCGGTGTGTAACTACTGGCAAAATAATAAATAAGAAAGTCAGTAGGTAGAGGGGATTACAGGAACTACAATAAAGGACACATGGACAAAACCAAGGGGGAGGGTGGAGAGGGGGGAGGGAGGTGGGTTCAGCTTGGGTGGGGTGGAGGGATGGGGAGAAAAGGCATACAACTGTAATTGAATAACAATAAAAAAAAGAGAAAGTCATTATGTAAAAATAACCATTAGTAAACATTTATTTTTTTTAATGTCAACCCACAGGTACCTCTCATGTTCAGTACAGTAATCATGTATTTAAATATTAAATAGCAAGACTGTCTTACCAATCGATGTACAAAGTGTACTCTACTGACTCTTCCATTTCAGAACATTCAGAGCGATTCTCACTGGAGAATCTGCATTTCCTTACCTCTGATGTACAGAGGTGATGCTGCAGCCACATCAACTTAAACATATATTTCCCTTCTCTACCAATAGCCGAGCTTCTGAGCCCATCCCAACAAATATATTGCACATGGGTGCCTTCCAAGCTTGATCTGTCACAGAGGGGATGTGCTCAATGTTTAACGGTTATTAACTAAAGGCAGTAATTCCTGACCTCGTGCAGCTGAGATAAAGGTAATGCAGAGAAGGCCCTGGGAAAAAGGAGAGAAGTACTGTACATAAACTACTGCCTCTGACAATCATAAACACAAAAGGAAATAAGTACATTAAAACAACCTCACTATCCAAGAACATCAGAGAGAAGAATAAAGGTTGCTGGGTTTTAATCCAATCATATCAGGAGGATAAGCAAGCACAGCTTCTGACCCAGGACACATCTTTTACCTGAGAAGCTGCCATGTCCTCCTGGTCCTGCTCCTCCTCTGGATTCTTTTCTCAGGCGACCATATGCTGAGGAGTCAAGATTGCAATTTGAGAATGTGTCTTCAAAGGCACAGCGCTTTTCTCTACTCCCACCACAATCACTGGCAGACCGAGCTGGAAACAGTGGATACCGCATTCTTTCCTCTCCTTAGACAGCGGGAGGTACAAGAATCTGCTACATGGACACGTCACTGAGATTGTTTTCTGTCTTCATGTGCTCTCTCCTCCCACAGATGTCCACAAACTGCTACAGCAATAAGAACGTGTGCTGCTCTCCTGAACCCCACATCCAACAGAGCATTTCCTTATGTCCCCTGAAAAAAGCCTGCTCCCCACTCTCACACATGCATTCCAGAGCCCTCCTGCTAATCAGTGGGTTCACCTGAGCATCACCCAGGCACCTCATTCAACAATGATGCCCCACTGGAGAAGTTGACTAACTCGGTGGGGGAGCACACAGCTGCTGTCATATCTTAGATCTCCTCACCTGATCTAATAACATCCTGAAGGGGTACAATTTAGCCCTAAAAACCATGCAGAACCCATCGGGTTGAAAGCCCTACTTGGCATCTGTAATCTGCTTGCTGCCCCTGCACTCGCTGCCACAACTCCTCTCGTCAAAGAACTCTCTCTGTCTGAAGTGCATCGTATTAAATAGGGAGGATATCAAAGGGGGCTTCCAAACATCTGCACCCTGGGGAGCAATTCCCGATCCATGTGCTGCGAACCATCAGGCGCACGGATTGTTTGCTCTACCTGACTTATGACTTGAAATGGTGAGGGCTGGCCCAGCTGCCCAGGCCACGTCTCTCAGGAGAAAATCCACATAAGGAAGGTGGACAAACCTCGGGCGGGGCGGAAGGGCCTCAGAGTTTCGGTGAAAATGCCCCTCCACGCGCCAGTGAACTGATCAGGGTGTGGGGGCGTCTCACCTGTACTCTGGACTCACGGCTATTTCAACTGCAGTAGCGACGGTGTGGTTTCTCCTGCAAAGGAATGTTAACTCAGAGATTTAGTAGCGAACCGGAAACACCCAAACGAGGAAGATTTGCAAGAGGAGCAGGGCTCTACCACTACTTCGGGGAGTCTCACGAAGTGCACATGCGCAGTTTCTCCAAGCAGCTGGGGTGGGAGTCTGAGCAGAGCACTTCCGGCGATGGGCGGGGTCTGACTCCAGGCCTCCTGGTGGGGAAGACGTGCCTGGCAGAGCCCTGAAGAGGTCTTCGGGTTCAGGGCAGGACTCCTTTCTGCATATTTCTCTTTGGTGATATTCTTCACCTAATCACCGCGTTTGACTTAGGAACCATATCGTACGCATATAGCATAATTATTAACTTTATGAATTTCTGTCAAAAATTATTATGATACTTCTATAGTAAAATTTCAGGTGCTTGTTTGACACTTTATATTTGTAATTTTTCTTTATTTTTATTGTTATTCAATTACAGTTGTACTCCTTTTCTCCCCATCCCTCCACCCGACCCCAGCTGAACCCACCTCCCTCCCCCACATCCACCCTCCCCCTTGGTTTTGTCCATGTGTCCTTTATAGTAGTTCCTGTAATCCCCTCTTCCCACAGTCCCACCTGCCCCCGTAGAATTCCATTGTGTAAATATACCATAGTTTTGGGATGCACTCGTTTGCTGATGGGCACTTAGGTTGCTTACAGTACCTGGATATTGTAAATTGTGCTGCTATGAACATTGGGGTGCACAGGTTCTTTTGGATTGGTGTTTCAGTGTTCTTAGGGTATAGTCCCAGCAGTGCAATTGCTGGGTCAAAGGGCAGTTGCATTTTTAGTTTTCTGAGGAAATTCCATATTGTTTTCCACAGTGGTCTCCCAGTCTGCATTCCCACCAACAGTGCACTAGGGTTCCCTTTTCTCCGCATCCTCTCCAACATTTGTTCGTAGATTTGTTTTTGTTGGCCACTCTGACTGGTGTGAGATGGTACCTCATTGTGGTTTTAATTTGCATCTCTCTGATGGCTAGTGATGCTGAGCATCTTTTCATATGTCTCTGGGCCCTCTGTATGTCTTCCTTGGAGAAGTGTCTGTTCAAGTCCTTTGCCCATTTTTTAATTGGGTTGTTTGTCTGCCTGGAGTGGAGTCGTGTGAGTTCTTTATATATTTTGGAGATCAGGCCCTTGTCTTATGTATCATTAGCAAATATGTTTTCCCATACTGTTGGTTCTCTTTGTAATTTGGTGCTGTTTTCTTTAGCCATGCAGAAGCTTTTTATTTTGATGAGGTCCCATTTGTTTATTCTTTCCTTTATGTCCCTTGCTTTAAGGGATGTGTCTGTGAGGATGTTGCTGTGTGGGATGTCTGAGATTTTCCTGCCAATGTTTTCCTCAAGGACTTTTATGGTGTTACGGCTTATATTTAAGTCTTTTATCCATCTTGAGTTTATTTTTGTGTATGGCGTAGGCTGGTGATCGAGTTTCATTTTTTTGCACGTAGCTGTCTGGATCTGCCCACACCATCTGTTGAAGAGGCTGTTTTTGCTCCATTTTATGCTCCTGCCTCCTTTGTCAAATATTAATTGACCGTACAGACTTGAGTTTATTTGTGGGCTCTCTGTTCTGTTCCATTGGTCTATGTGCCTGTTTTTATGCCAGTACCAGGCTGTTTTGATTACCGTGGCCTTGTAATACAGTTTGATATCAGGTATTGTGATCCCTCCTGCTTTGTTCTTCTTTCTCATAATTGCTGCAGCTATTCGGGGTCGTTTATGGTTCCATATGAATTTCTGAAATGTTTGTTCTATATCTGTGAAATATGTCATGGGTACTCTAATAGGGATTGCATTGAATCTATAAATTGCTTTGGGTAGTATGGCCCCTCTGATGATGTTAATTCTTCCAGTCCATGAACATGGTACATGCCTCCATTTGTTTGTGTCTTCCTTAATTTCTTTCTTCAGTGTTGTGTAGTTTTCTGAGTACAGGTCTTTTACCTCCTTGGTTAGGTTTATTCCTAGGTACTTTATTTTTCTTGTTGCTATATCGAATGGGATTTCTTTCCTGATTTCTGTTTCTGCAGTTTCGTTGCTGGTGTACAGGAATGCCTTTGATTTCTGGGTATTGACTTTGTATCCAGCTGTTTTGCCAAATTCATTTATTAGGTCGAGTAGTTTTTTGGTGGAGTGTATAGGGTTTTCCATGTACACTATCATGTCGTCTGCAAACAGTGACAGTTTCATTTCCTCCTTTCCAATTTGGATGCCTTTTATTGCTTTTTCTTGTCTGATTGCTGTGGCTAGGACTTCCAATACTATGTTGAATAGGAGTGGTGGGAGAGGGCATCCTTGTCTTGTTCCTGATCTTAGTGGGAAAGCTCTAAGTTTTTGTCCATTGAGTATGATGTTGGCTGTAGGTCTCTCATATATGGCCTTTATGATGTTGAGGAATGCTCCCTTTATTCCCTCTTTGCAGAGTGTTTTTATCAGAAATGGGTGCTGTATCTTATCGAATGCTTTTTCTGCATCTATTGATACGATTATGTGATTTTTGTCTATGTAGTTCTTGATGTGATGTATTATTATGTTTATTGATTTGCGAATATTGTACCATCCTTGCATCCCTGGGATGAATACCACTTGGTCATGGTGGATGATCTCTTTAATGTATTGCTGGATGCGGTTTGCTAATATTTTGTGGAGAATTTTAGCGTCTATGTTCCTCAGCGATATTGGCCTGAAGTTTTCTTTCTTCGTTGTGTCTTTATCTTGTTTTGGGATTAGGATGATGTTGTCTTCATAAAAAGAGTTTGGGAGTCTTCCATCAGTTTGGGTTTTTTCGAATAGTCTGTGAAGGATAGGGGTTAGCTCTTCCTTAAATGCTTTGTAGAAATCTCCTGTGAAACCATCTGGTCCAGGGCTTTTGTGTGATGGGAGGTTCTTGATGACTGCTTCAATTTCCTTTGCTGTTATTGATCTGTTCAGGTTTTCTGCTTCTTCTTCATTCAGTTTTGGAAGATTATATTTTTCTAGAAATGTGTCCATTTCATCTAGGTTTTCAAATTTCTTAGCGTACAGTTCTTTGTAGTAATTTCTTACAATCCTTTGTATTTCTGTGGTATCAGTTGTAATCTATCCTCTTTCATTTCTAATTCTGTTTATTTGGATCCTCTCTCTTTTCTTCTTGATGAACCTACTTAAAGGCTTGTCGATTTTGTTTATCTTTTCAAAGAACCAGCTCCAGGATTCCTTGATCTTTAGAATTGTGCTTTTAGTCTCTATGTGTTTTAACTCAGCTCTGATCTTGGTTATTTCCTTCCTTTTGCCTTCTCTGGGTTGTCTTTGTTGTTGTTCCTCCAGTTCTTGTAGGCGTAGGGTTAGGTTGTTTGTTTGAAATGTTTCTATCTTCTTAAGGTAGGCCTGTATTGCTATGAACTTTCCTCTCAGGACTGCCTTTGCTGTGTCCCATAGGTTTTGTGTTGTTGTGAGTTCATTTTCATTGTTTCCAGAAAGTTTTTGATTTCTTCCCTAATCTCGTTCTTGACCCATTCATTGTTTATTGCATGCTATTCAGTCTCTATGATTTTGAGTGTTTTGGGTTTTTTCCTTTGGGGTTGGTTTTTATTTTCAGTCCCTTGTGGTCAGAGAAAATGATTGATATGATTTCAATTTTCTTGAATTTTTTGAGGCTTGCTTTGTGTCCTGTCATGTGGTCTATCTTTGAAGAAGTTCCACGGACACTTGAAAAGAATGTGTATTTTTTTTCTTTGGGATGAAAAGCTCTATATATATATCAGTTAAGTCCATTTCCTCTAGGGTATTGTTAAGTGACACAATATCCTTGTTGATATTTTGTTTGGAAGACCTGTCCATTTTTGATAGTGGGGTGTTAAAGTCCCTACTATAATTGTGTTGCTGTCAATATCTTTCTTGAGGTCCTCCAAGATTTTCTTAATGTATTTGGGTGCTCCTATGTTGGGTGCATATATATTTACAATGTTTATGTCTTCATGATGGATTCTTCCTTTCAGTATTATGAAGTGACCTTCTGGGTCTCTCTTTATGGCCCTTGTTTTGAAGTCTATTTTGTCGGATATGAGTATCGTTACCCGTGCTTTTTTTTCCTGTCCGTTTGCTTGGAAAATTTGTTTCCAGCCCTTTAGTTTCAGTCTGTGTAAGTCTTTTGTCCTGAGATGGGTCTCTTGTAGTCAGCATATGTGTGGGTCATGTTTCCTTATCTATTCAGCTATTCTATGTCTTTTGATTGGCACATTTAGTCCATTTACATTTAAGGATATTATCGATAGGTAGTTATTCATTGACATTTTTTCCTACCTGTGTTCCTCTGTCTTTCTCTTTTCCTTCCTTTCCTTAAAGTAGTCCCTTTAGCATCTCTTGCAGAGCTGGTTTGGTGGAGCTGTATTCTTTTAGACTTCTTTTGTCTGGGAAACTCTTTATTTGGCCTTCTATCTTGATTGAGAGCCTTGCTGGGTAAAGTAGTCTTGGTTGCAGGCCTCTGGTTCTCATTACTTGGAATATTTTTTGCCATTCTCTTCTGGCTTGGAGCGTTTCCATTGAGAAGGCAGTTGCTAATCTTATTGGGGCTCCCTTGTACGTTACTTCCTTTTTCTCCCTTGCTGCCTTTAAGATCCTGTCTTTGTCTTGGAAATTTGCCATTTTATTTATGATGTGTCTTGCAGTGGGTCTCTTTGGGTTCCTCTTGCTTGGGACTCTCTGTGTTTCCTGGATTTGGGTGACTTTTTCTCTCCTCAGATTAGGGAAATTTTCCATCATTCCTTTTTCAAACAGGTTTTCTATCCCTTGCTCTTCTTCTTCTCCTTCTGGTATTCCTATTATATGGATATTGTTACGTTTCATGTTGTCCTGCATTTCCCTTATTGCCTCTTCATTCATTCTGAGCCTCTTTTCCTTTTCTTGCTCTTTCCTGGTGTTTTTTTCTACTTTGTCCTCCAGCTCGCTGATCGGATCCTCTGCTTCATCAAGTATGCTTTTCATTCCTTCTACTGTGTTCTTCAATTCAGAAATTGCATTCCTCATTTCCTCTTGGCCCTTATTGATAGTTTCTATTTCCTTTTTCATGTTGATATAGTTTGCAGTGAGTTCATTGTAGTTTCCCTGTAGTTTCTGGTAGTTCTCTTTGAGCTCAGAGAGCTCAGTGAGCTTCCTGATGACCATTGCTTTAAACTCAGAATTTGATAGTTGACCTGCCTCTTTTTCAGTTAGCATTCTTTCTGAGGCTTCCTCCTTTCCTTTCATTTGGGAATTGTTTCTTTGTCTTCCCATTGTTTGTGAGACTCTTCTTGTTAGCCTCTGCTTCTTAAATTGATGTATTGTGACTCCCTGGTTTTATGGTATGGACTTCTATGGTAGAATGCCAATGGGATTCAGTGGTGCTGTCTCCTTAATCTCCTGTGGTCACTGGTCTTGAGCTGACGTTTATGGGTGTAACACAGTCTTACTCTGGTCTTTTCAGCACTCCAGGTTGTCTTGTCTCACCTGTGGGAAAAAGAGGAATGGGGCAAAGAAAAAAAAAAGACAGAAGGAAGGAAAAAGGGAATAGAAAAGGAAAGGAAGGACGGGAGTAGGAATAAAGAAAGATTGGAGGCAAGATAAGAAGGAGTTTTTTAACAAAAATTAAAACAACAGAATAAATAAAAGAAGGCAGGAAGAAGGAATAAAAGTGGTA
This sequence comes from Desmodus rotundus, assembly GCF_022682495.2. NCBI lineage: Eukaryota > Metazoa > Chordata > Mammalia > Chiroptera > Phyllostomidae > Desmodus > Desmodus rotundus. The sequence continues at coordinate 230,660 of NW_026527665.1, read as the reverse complement.
AAGGATTGAAGGAAGAAGGAATAAAAAAAGAAAGAAGGACAGAAAGGAAGAAGGAATTCAGGGGGAAAGAAGGAAAGCAAAAAGAAGAAGAAGAAGAAGGAAAAAAAAGTTCTTCTGCTGGCTTTAAACTGGTCAGGTTAGTTCTGCTGGTCTTCCTGTCTGTGGAACGGGAGGGGGTGGTTGGAAGGATTGGTTTCACTTTTCTCCCTTCCTGAGCCACACTTTTCGCTGTTGTTCAGCCTTCAGTCTAGTTCCTCCGGGTCCTTCTGCTTCCCCCTAGGCCTTTAGTTCACCAGCTGTGCTGTCCTGAGTTGCACCAATTAGGGGCAACTCACATTCCACCTTCTTGCTCTTTGCTGTCTTAGATGCTAGGGGCTCTCGGCGCTGCTATGGGGTAGTTCAGCCCCCTACTGGGTCGAGTGTTTCCAGGGAATGCAGTCTCTCCTAGCCCTGCAGCTCCCCTCTGCTGTGAGTTCTGCTTTCCTCCTAGAGAGCCAGTAGGCCCTGCAGAGTTCTGTGAGCAGTGGATACGTCGGAGTTTTCAGAACCAGTGCTTTTTTTTTGGCTGTGGTCGCCTGCAGGCAGCCAGGCTGTTGATGGGGTCGTGTGGCCAATCTCCACTTTGGACTTTGCTTGGTTGCTGATCCCCTGCTTTGGGTCTGTGCATAGGGGCAGCCAGCCACTGATCCAGTTGTGCGCTCACCGAGGAGCTTTTTGTCTGTGCTCCCAGGCAGCCTGGCGCTTATCAGGGTGCCCGCCCACCCGGGGTTTCAGGTGTGTGCCCCAGGCCACTGATTGGGGTATGCACCCACTGGCGCACTTTGGGTCTGGCGCTCAGGCATCTGGGCTGCTTATCAGGGCTCGCACTCACCCGGGGTTTCAGGTGTGGGCCCCTAGAAGCTCATCCACTGGGCCTCAGGTGAGCTCTGGGGCTGCTTTTCCACGCTCACGGTCCAGGGCTGAGGGGGCAGGGGCGCCAGAGGCCTCGGCTGCTGTGGCGAGTTCTCTAACTATCTACTACGTGCCTCTATTTTCTTTTCCTTTTTGAGAAATTCTTCCTATTCAAGCCCCCCTGGTCCAAACAAGCACCTGGCTGCTCACACAGCCCAGCCTGGCTCTCTCCCACGAATCCTGCAGAAGACCCTGCGCCTGGCCGGGGCTTCAGTCCCACGCGGGTCCCAGGGATCTTATTGTCCTTAAGCACTCTTCTTACCGTATGATCTTTCCATGTCCTCTATCTTTGGTCTCCGATCTTCATATATGCTGGAATACTGTTGGCTGTTCGCTCTGCTCCTCAGATCAGCTAGGTATTTCACTGGTGTTCAGGGGAAGTGGACTCTGCTCCCACCTATCTCGCCGCCATCTTCCCAAATCCTGTAATTTTTCTTTTACCTTTATATTCAGTGTAGTTTAGTATTTTATGAGTCTCAGTTCAATATGTTACCGTATACATTGATTCCCAGCTGGTGTCCAAGGGAATTGATGGGTGTGGTGGGATATCCCACAATTTGGTGACCCAATAGTGTCAGATTTTACTGTGATGGTGGGTGGGATAATATTTGTCTGTCTAAATGGATCATAGAGGAGAAAAAACACACTAGGAACGCTTCTCCACATCAGCAGAGGAAAACTGCGTTTTTTCTCCAGAGAACACTCTGCTTATCAAAAGAAAAATACACATCCTTTAAATATGCACATAGTGCTGTAGCAAGTCCAAACATGCTCTGGGACCCCAGCAATTCATGAGAAATTTTACATGAATTCCAGTGATACAAATGTTTTTTTGAAAGTTCTTTCTATGTATGACTACCCTCACAAATCAATAGAATCCTTCAGTGAGACTCCTCTGGTTGAAAACCCTTTGTAAGGTCCTCGTTACATAACATGTTGTGCGGAAACACAACAATAATACCTCAATGTTGTACCCACTCAGTAGAAAATGTTGGTACCCACAGTACTCTGGTCCACAACAAATGTGCAGTTTTTTCGGGCAGAATGTAGTTCTGGGACCTATTTCTGGGGGCCAGAGGAAGGAATGATCCTTTTCTTGACTTCAGTTGTGCTGAGAATAAATATCTAGCCCTTCTGTTTCCTGGTCCCTGATTGAACCTAATCACTTGTACTATGAACTATGCCTTCATCCTGTAATAAGCAGCTTTGTCCAGCTCCTTTCTACTAATAAATATTTATACTTTCAGTGGGTATTGTAAGTTTATGAGTTTACAGTGAATGTTCTGATACAACTTTGTGCAACTGTAAACAACACACAGTATATATGTTGCAAAACAGCACTTTGTGTGGAACAAGAGAGCTCCCGTTTTTATTACCTACACTCAGCATTTTTAGCAATTCCTGACCAGATTATTAGGTTTATTCCAGGGTCCTTTTGCTTCTCAGTTCTCCCTGGAAGAACAAGTATAATTTCCCATCACTAATATATTGTATTTATAATATGGAATTTCACTGGAGGCATTGAAATTAACCGGACTCATATTTCAAAGGGTCTGAGGGCCATGTCCTTCATTTAGAGTGTTCCAGGGATTTCTGTTTTAACTTCAAGTGGACTCTCAAATTATTCCTTAATGTTCAGTTTAGGACTCAGGTTTGAGTCACAGTTCCACATTTGAAGTCCTGCCTGCAAATCAGTTCCTTCATTTTTGAAGGGAGGACTATTGAAACATGGTGTTAAATGCAATGGGAAAATTAAAATCACCTATAAGTCAAAAATATTTGGTGGGGGGATGGGAACAAATTATAGGTGGAGGACATCAGGTGTCAGTAGCCATGGTAACAACACTGCAAACCTCACTTTTTCTGGTAAATATGCTGGGTCTGAATATGCATACCAGTCAGGAAGTAATCGCCCAATAGCCTAGAGACATTTGGCAGTTGAGATTGTCTCCTTCTTTAAAAACACACCCACAATCCTGAGATATGTTTTCTTCATCACTCTATTTACTTTTATTTTACTGTGTGCTGCTTGATCTCCGCATACTTGATTCTCTAGCACCTGAGCACACTCAGGTGACACACAAATAGTCTTCCTTTGACAACCTGTGTTATTCCACTTCTTTCAGTAAACCCAAGTCGTACAGCAACTCTTTTTCTTCTTATCTATAGAGCACTTACTTTGTCTCTTTATTGTATGTATGTACCTTTCCATTTCAAAGGACAAAGTGCTATGAAAAATGCATTAAATAAAAAATATTTTGCTTAGGGAGAGAAGATGGCGGAGAGTGGATAGGTGCGAGCGGAGTTAACTTCCCCTTGCACCTGGGTGAAACGTCTACGCACTCTACTGAGAAACAAAACAAACAGCCAAAAGCACCACAGCGTTTATGAAGATAGGAGACCAAAAAGTACAGAGGACACTGAGAAAACAGAAGGTAAGGAGATTGCTTCAAGACAAAAAGGTCCCTGGGACCAACATGGGGACCAGGGCAGCTGCAGCCCCAGGCCCGCCCGTACGGGGCCTGCCACAGGACTCCTGGGAGAGAGCCGGGTTAACGGCCCCCTCCACTGCCAAACAAGGCCTGAGCAACACTGTGAGTGACCTGGTTGCCTGAAGTCGCAGTGAGGGGAATAAGGATGAAGTGGAAAACCCAGGGGGACCACAGGTGCTGGCCAGGGAGAGTTGAAAGTTGGGCCGAGTGCCATCCTGACCCAGACAGCCCCCGGCCTGGAAAGGTGGGCTGTATGAGAGGTCAGGCCCTTCCTTGTACAGAGGGAGCCACAGGATGGAGCAGGAGGATTTTTCCTGAAAAGAAAAAGACCCTCTGGGGCACTGGGGAATTCCCCTGCAGCAACAGCTCCAGTCCCCTCTCTACCCCACCACCCGTTGGGGGAATGTGTGCACCTCATCTCAGAGGGTGCTGAGACTACAGGCAGCACTGGAGGAGTGTGCCCATTCACCGGGGAGTGCTCGCACCTCATCTCGGAGGGAGCTGAGACTACAGGCAGCACTGGGGGAGTGTGCCCATTCACCGGGGAGTGCACGCACCTCATTTCAGAGGGAGCTGAGACTACAGGCACCACCTGGGGCAGGGTGCCCAACAACCGGGAGTGTACCCAGCTACCTGGGAGTACCTGTACCTCATCTCGGAGGGAGCTGAGACTACAGGAACCACCGGGGGAGGGTGTCCAGCAAATTTGGAGTGTCTGCACCTCATCTCAGAGTGAACTGAGACCACAGGAACCAGGGAGAGTGTGAGTCAAGGAAGGCTCTGCACGCACACCCATAGCCCAGAGACGGCCTACCATAAAAAAAGAGTGGGTAGAAGCTGGGAACACCAGGATTCCTCCTGGAAGAGGAAACCCACCAACAAAGGAATCACCAACAGATAACAACAGAAGAAGGTGAAAGAGGGAGTGGAAGTCACACTAACTCAACCCAGGACCTATCTGGAGATACAACTAAATAGTGAGAACAAACAACTGAATAAGAGCAAGAGAAAAGCCTCAAAACCTTGTAAACATGGAAGAACCAGCTCCAACACAACCTGCCCACACCTGCACAACAGAAGACAAGACGTGGGGGACAGACTGACCCTCAGATAACCAGCTGGTGGGAAAGACACGCAAAAGAAAGACCCAAAAAGAACCAAAACCCAAAGACATACACAGAGCCAACAGAAACCACAGCCCAAGATCAATAAGATCAGGAGATCAAGGAGACTGTACACTAAATCTCACAGGTATTTTACCACAGAAGTTTACACCAAAAACTCAGGGGGTCAGAACAGAGCAACTCAAGAAGAGGAGGCTAACAGGAAGAATCTCACAAACAATGGGAAGACAAAGAAACAATCCCCAAATGAAATGAAAGGGGGAAGTCTCAGAAACAATGCTAAATGAAAAAGAGGCAAGTCAAGTATCAGATAATGAGTTAAGGGAATTGGTTATGAGGAAGCTTAATGAGCTCACACAGAATTACCAAAAACTAGAGGAAAACTACAATGAACTCACTGCAAACTATATCAACATGAAAAAGGAAATAGAAACTATCAACAAAGGTCAAGAGGAAATGAAGAATACAATTTCTGAACTGAAGAACACAGTAGAAGGAATGAAAAGCAGGCTCGATGAAGCAAAGGATCTGATCAGTGAATTGGAGGACAAGGTAGAAAAAAACACCCAGAATAAGCAAGAAAAGGAAAAGAGGCTCAGAATGAATGAAGAGGCAATAAGGGAAATGCAGGACAACATGAAACGCAATAATATCCATATAATAGGGATACCAGAAGGAGAAGAGGAAGAGCAAGGGATAGAAAACCTGTTTGAAAACGTAATGATGGAAAATTTCCCTAATCTGAGGAGACAAAAAGTCACCCAAATCCAGGAATCACAGAGAGTCCCAATCAAGAGGAAGACAAAGAGGCCCACTGCAAGACACATCATAAATAAAATGGCAAAATTCCAATACAAAGAAAGAATCTTAAAGGCAGCAAGGGAAAAAAGGAAGTATCATAGAAGGGAGCCCCGATAAGTTTAGCAACTGATTTCTCAACAGAAACACTCCAAGCCAGAAGAGAATGGCAAACAATATTCTAAGTAATGAGAACCAGAGGACTGCAACCAAGACCACTTTACCCAGAAAGGCTCCCAATCAAGACAGAAGGCCAAATAAGGAGTTTCCCAGACAAAAGAAGTCTAAAAGAATATACCTCCACCAAACCAGCTCTGCAAGAGATGCTAAAGGGGCTGCTGTAAGGAAAGGAAAGAAAATAGAGAAAGAGGGGAGAACACAGGTACAAAGAATCAGTAATGAATAAATACCTATCAATAATAACCTTAAATGTAAATGGATTAAATGCTCCAATCAAAAGACATAGAATAGCTGAGTGGATAAGAAAGCATGACCCACACATATGCTGCTTACAAGAGACCCAGCTCAGGATAGAAGACCTACAGAGACTGAAAGTGAAGGGCTGGAAACAAATATTCCAAGCAAATGGACATGAAAAAAAGCAGGCGTAGCAATATTCATATCACACAAAACAGACTTCAAAACAAGGGCCATAAAGAGAGACCCAGAAGGTCACTTCATAATACTCAAAGGAAGAATCCACCAAGAAGACATAAACATTGTAAATATATATGCACCCAACATAGGAGCGCCCAAATACATTAAGAAAATCTTGGAGGACTTCAAGAAAGATATTGACAGCAACACAATTATAGTAGGGGATTTGAATGTCCCACTGTCAAAGATGGACAGATCTTCCAAACAAAATATCAACAAAGATATTGTGGCATTGAACAAGGCCTTCGATGAAATGGACTTAACTGATATATATGGAGACTTTCATCCCAAAGAAGCAACATACACATTCTTTTTAAGTTCACATGCAACATTTCAAAGATAGACCACATGATAGGACACAAAACAAGCCTCAACAAATTCAAGAAAATTGAAATCATATCAAACATTTTCTCTGACCATTAGGGACTGAAACTAGAAACAAATCTCAAGGAAAAAAACCCAAAACACTCAAAAACATGGAGATTGAATACCATGCTCTTAAACAATGAACGGGTGAAAAATGAGATCAGAGAAAAAATCAAAAGGTTTCTGGAAACAAATGAAAATGAAATCACAACAATCCAAAACCTATGGGACACAGCAAAGGCAGTCCTGAGAGGGAAGTTTATAGCGATACAGGTCTACCTAGAAAGAATAGAAACACCTCAAAGAAACAACCTAACCATACAACTACAAGAAGTCGAGGAACAAGAACAAAGACAGCCCAGAGCAAGTAGAAGGAAGGAAATAACCAAGATCAGAGCAGAACTAAATGACATAGAGACTAAAAGCACAATTGTAAGGATCAATGAATCCAGGAGCTGGTTCTTTGAAAAGATAAACAAAATTGAAAAGCCCATAAGAAGGGTCATCAAGAAAAAAAGAGAGAGGATTCAAATAAACACAATTAGAAATAAAAGATGAGAGACTACAACGGATACCACCGATATATAAAGGATTGTAAGAAATTACTACGAAGAACTGTATGCTAAGAAATTTGAAAAGCTAGATGAAATGGACACGTTTCTAGAAAAATATAACGTTCTAAAACTCAATGAGGAAGAAGCACAAAGCCTGAACAGACCAGTAATGCCTGAAGAAATTGAAACAGTAATCAAAAAGCTTCCGACACACAAAAGCCCTGGACCAGATGATTTCACAGGAGAATTCTACAGAGGATTTAAGGGGGAGTTAACCCCCATCCACCACAGATTATTTCAAAATATTCAAGAAGATGGAAGACTCCCAAACTAATTTTACAAAGCCAACATCATCCTAATCCTGAAACCAGAGAAAGACACACACAAAAAAGAAAACTTCAGGCCAATATCACTGATGAACACAGATGCTAAAATCCTCAACAAAATATTGGCAAGCCACATCCAGCAATACATTAAAAATATCATACACCATGATCAAGTGGGATTCATCCCAGGGATGTAAGGATTGTACAATATTCGTAAATCAATAAAGATAATACACCACATAAACAAAAGCAAAGACAAAAACCACTTGATCTTATCAATAGATGCCAAAAAAGCATTTGATAAGATACAGCACCCATTTCTGATAAAAACCCTCAACAAAGTGGGAATAGAGGGACCATTCCTCAGCATCATAAAGGCAGATATGAGAGACCTACAGCCAACATCATACTCAATGGACAAAAACTTAGAGCTTTCCCACTAAGATCAGCAACAAGACAAGGATGTCCTCTCTCACCACTCCTATTCAACACAGTACTGGAAGTCCTAGCCACAGCAATCAGACAAGAAAAAGCAATAAAAGGCATCCAAATTGGAAAGGAGGAAATGAAACTGTCACTGTTTGCAGATGACATGATATTGTACATGGAAAACCCTATAGACTCCACCAAAAAACTACTCGACCTAATAAATGAATTTGGCAAAACAGCTGGATACAAAGTCAATACTCAGAAATCAAAGTCATTCGTGTATACCAACAACGAAACTGCAGAAAGAGAAATCAGGAAAAAGATCCCATTTGATATAGCAACAAGAAAAATAAAGTACCTAGGAATAAACCTAACCAAGGAGGTAAAAGACCTGTACTCAGAAAACTACACAACACTGAAGAAAGAAATTAAGGAAGACACAAACAAATGGAAGCATGTACCATGCTCATGGATTGGAAGAATTAACATCATCAGAAGAGCCATACTACCCAAAGCAACTTATAGATTCAATGCAATCCCTATTAGAGTACCCATGACATATTTCACAGATATAGAACAAACATTTCAGAAATTCATATGGAACCATAAACGACCCCGAATAGCTGCAGCAATTTTGAGGAAGAAGAACAAAGCAGGAGGGATCACAATACCTGATATCAAACTGTATTACAAGGCCATGGTAATCAAAACAGCCTGGTACTGGCACAAAAACAGGCACATAGACCAATGGAACAGAATAGAGAGCCCAGAAATAAACTCAAGTCTATACGATCAATTAATATTTGACAAAGGAGGCAGGAGCATAAAATGGAGCAAAAACAGCCTCTTCAAGAGATGGTGTTGGGAGATCTGGACAGCTACGTGCAAAAAAATGAAACTCGATCACCAGCCTACGCCATACACAAAAATAAACTCAAGAAGGATAAAAGACTTAAATATAAGCCGTAACACCATAAAAGTCCTTGAGGAAAACATTGGCAGGAAAATCTCAGACATTCCACGCAGCTACATCCTCACAGACACATCCCCTAAAGCAAGGGACATAAAGGAAAGAATAAACAAATGGGACCTCATCAAAATAAAAAGCTTCTGCATGGCTAAAGAAAACAGCACCAAATTACAAAGAGAACCAACAGTATGGGAAAACATATTTGCCAATGATACCTCAGACAAGGGCCTGATCTCCAAAATATATAAAGAACTCACACGACTGCACTCCAGGAAGACAAACAACCCAATTAAAAAATGGGCAAAGGACTTGAACAGACACTTCTCCAAGGAAGACATACAGAGGGCCCAGAGACATATGAAAAGATGCTCAGCATCACTAGCCATCAGAGAGATGCAAATCAAAACCACAATGAGGTATCATCTCACACCAGTCAGAGTGGCCAACATAAACAATTCCACAAACAAATGCTGGAGAGGATGCGGAGAAAAGGGAACCCTAGTGCACTGTTGGTGGGAATGCAGACTGGTGAGGCCACTGTGAAAAACAGTATGGAATTTCCTCAGAAAACTAAAAATGGAACTGCCCTTTGACCCAGCAATTCCGCTCCTGGGACTATACCCTAAGAACACTGAAACACCAATCCAAAAGAACCTGTGCACCCCAATGTTCATGGCAGCACAATTTACAATAGCCAAGTACTGGAAGCAACCTAAGTGCCCATCAGCAAATGAGTGGATCCAAAAACTATGGTATATTTACACAATGGAATTCTACACAGCAGAGAGAAAGAAGGAGCTTATACCCTTTGCAACAGCATGGATGGAACTGGAGAGCATTATGCTAAGTGAAATAAGCCAGGAGGTGAGGGACAAATACCATATGATCTCACCTTTAACTGGAACATAATCAACAGAAGAAAAAAGCAAACAAAATATAACCAGAGACATTGAGGTTAAGAACAATCTAACATTAGCCAGGGCGGGGGGAGGGGGTTTGGGGGCGGGGACAGTGGGAAGAGGGGATTACAGGAACTACTATAAAGGACACATGGACAAAACCAAGGGGGAGGGTGGAGGTGGGGGAGAGAGGTGGGTTCTGTCATGTATGACAGATTCAAGGACATGGAATAATGTGGGGATTGACTGTGGGGTTGGGATGGGGGAAAGTGGAATATAGCAATGGGGGAAACACTGGACATGTGTAATAGAACAATAATAAGATATTGAGGAATATAAAAATAATTGAAATGCCAAAGCAATGTTTGTTTCTATGTCTGTCCCTCTCTGTATAACATCCAATCAATCAATAAAAATTAATAAAACTGAAATAAAAGCTGTCTTGGTAGAGTGAACATTATCTATGCAGGGTTATCAGTCATGGTTAAATTTTTTCATTAAAAGCTGGGGTGGGGTGGATGGAAGGGGAGAAAATGCAGACAATTGTAACTGAATAAAAATAAATTAGTTAATTTTAAAAAAGAAAAAAGAACACATGGACAAAACCAAGAGTGGTGGTGGGGCAGGGGAGGGAGGTGGTTTTGGCTGGGGTGGATGGAGGGGTGGGGAGAAAATGCAGACAACTGTAATTGATCAACAATAAAATAATTTAAAAATTGAAAAAAACCCTGGAAACCTAAGATATATTGAAAATAAAAAAGTGTACGCTTATATTGCAAACAAATAAGCATACAAAAAGGCACATAGAAATGTGTGGAAGGCCCAAGATATAAAAATTGTCGGTCCCACATGCCCAATTTTGTGTGGTGGTTAAACACTGGGAGACATAACTTGGTGCAGAAGTTCCCATTCAAGTGTGAGAGATCCCAGCGTGACACCAGAACTTCCTGCCCCACATGCACTGGTGGGAAGACAAGTACCCATAAACTCTGACTGTAGAAACAAGCGAGGGTTTGGTGGAGGGACACAGCAGGTACCTGGAGTCCCACGTGTTCCCATTAAAGGGCCTGAGAAAACGTTTACATGGACTCAGGCATTCTCAGCCTCGGCATTGTGGCTGCAATTGGCCATGCGGAGAGGAAATGAATCGTCTGGCATGTTGCAGGGAACTCGAGGGGATACTTTCTCAGACGAATGTGCTGTGAGAGGTAATTGTTTCTTTACCTCAAGAAAATCCACCACCTCCACAAGACTCACTAGGATAGCCACCACACCTGAGTCTCCTACCACCTGGCTACAGCTCTTAGCTCTGCTCTGCTGATTCCCTGATATTTGCCCCAACAAAACCACAGGCCCACCCAAGCTCTTTCCAGTAGCTTTTCCACATATCTGGCCTGTATGAGATCCTGCTTCAGACTTTTCTAATATCTATCAAACATGCCATGTGACTTTTGCATATTCTGCAACACCTGGAATGTGGCCTTTGACTTGATGCCATCACCAGCAGGCCATTTTTCACAGGTTGACTTCTCCTGGGCACCTCTAAGACAATCTAAAGTGGCATCCACCTGAAGGCCTTTTTGTATGCTATAGCAAGTCACCTAGCAGGGCAGAAGTGGCAGGACAGGTAAACATTACAAAGCTAGGACATCTGGCAGGCAGCATGATTTCATGTCAAATTAACACCCAACAACCTCCACAAGAAGCAAACTGAAGAAGCAACCTCAGTGGTAACCAGAGTCACACTGAATTAAGTCCAGGCTTGAGGGATTGACCCCTGAACTAGTGATGTGCCACAGTACTTGGCATTGGAGGTTGGTTTTTGCTGCCAGTCCTCATAGTCAACTGGTCCAGTAACAAAACCATCCCATTAATGGGAGAGGGGTTTTCAGGAACTACAATAAAGTACATATGGACAAAACCAAGGGGGAGGGTGGAGGCAGGGGATGGAGGTGGATTTGGCTGGGGTGGAGTGGAGGGGTGGGTAGAAAATGCAGACCAATGTAATTTAACAACAATAAAAAATGTTTAATAAAAAAGAAAACCCCATCCCATTAAAGTACAAAAGAATGCAAGGTTAAGTTACAATGGGAGTGTGTACACTGCCCACAATGGAAAGGAGGGCACAACTGGAGCACCCAACTCCGGTGAACAGGGAGCCTGTGCCAGTGGATTCTGTAGGACACTCACTACATATGTCCACTATACAAAGGCCAAGCAACATAGCAGCTCTACCCTATATATAGCAAGAAACACAAGGAGGTGACCAAAATAAAGATTAACCTTGTCCTACCTGATGGAACAGAACTTAGAGACTTGGAAATTGAGAACAACATGAGAATAACCAGATGGGAGGTCGGAGGGGGTAATGGGGGGGGGAAGGGAGAAGAGTTTTCAGAAACTATAAAGGACACATGCAGAAAAGCAAAGGGGGGGGTGGAATCAGGAGAGGGAGATGGGTTGGCTGGGGTGGGGGGAGTGGTGTGGGACAAATGCAGACAACAGTACTTGAAAAACAACACAATCGCCGGACTGCGAAGATGGCAGCGAGATATGTGGGAGCGGAGTCCACTTCCCCTCAACGCCAGTGAAATACCTAGCTGATCTGAGGAGCAGAGCGAACAGGCAACAGTATTCCAGCATATATGAAGATCGGAGACCAAAGATAGAGGACATCGAAAGATCAGATGGTAGGAAGAGTGCTTAAGGACTAAGATCCCCAGGACCCACGCAGGGACGAGGGCGACTGAAGCCCCTGCCGGGCGCAGGGTCTGCTGCAGGATTCTTGGGAAAGAGCCAGGCTGGGCTGTGTGAGCAGCCAGGTGCTTGTTTGGACCAGGGTGGCTTGAATAGGAAGAATTTCTCAAAAAGGAAAAGAAAATAGAGGCACGTAGTAGATAGTTAGAGAACTCACCGCAGCAGCCGAGGCCTCTGGTGCCCCTCCCCCCTCAGCCCCTGGACTGTGAACGAGGGGAAAAGCAGCCATGGCGCTCAACAGAACACCGGCTGCCACGCACTCAAATTAGAGCAATAGGGGCCCACACCTGAAACCCCGGGTTGGTGGGTTCCCTGATAAGCGCCTAGCTGCCTGGGAGCACAGACAAAAAGCTCCTGGGTAAGCGCGCAACCAGATCAGTGGCTGGCTGACCCCATGCACAGACCCAAAGCAGGGGATCAGCAACCAACCAAAGCCCAAAGCGGAGATTGGCCACATGACCCGATCAAGGGCCTGGCTGCCTGCAGGGGACCACAGCCAAAGCACTGGTTCTGAAAAACTCCTACGTAGCCCCTGCTCACAGAACTCTGCAGGGCCTACTGGCTCTCTAGGAGGAAAGCAGAACGCCCAGCAGAGGGGAGCTGCAGGGCTAGGAGAGACTGCATTCCCTGGAAACACTCGACCCAGTAGGGGGCTGAACTACCCCATAGCAGCGCCGAGAGCCCCTAGCATCTAAGACAGCAAAGAGCAAGAAGGTGGAATGTGAGTTGCCCCTAATTGGTGCAACTCAAGGACAGCACAGCTGGTGAACTAAAGGCCTAGGGGGAAGCGAAGGACCCAGAGGAACTAGACTGAAGGCTGAACAACAGCCAAAAGTGTCGCTCAGGAAGGGAGAAAAGTGAAACCAATCCTTCCAACCACCCCCTCCCATTCCACAGACAGGACGACCAGCAGAACTACCCTGACCAGTTTAAAGCCAGCAGAAGAACTTTTTTTTTTCTTCTTCTTCTTCTTTTTGCTTTCCTTCTTTCCCCCTGAATTCCTTCTTCCTTTCTGTACTTCTTTCTGTTTTTATTCCTTCTTCCTTCAATCCTTTACCACTTTTATTCCTTCTTCCTGCCTTCTTTTATTTATTCTGTTGTTTTAATTTTTCTTAAAAAATTCCTTCTTATCTTGCCTCCGATCTTTCTTTATTCCTACTCCCGTCCTTCCTTTCCTTTTCTATTCCCTTTTTCCTTCCTTCTGTCTTTTTTTTTCTTTGCCCCATTCCTCTTTTTCCCACAGGTGAGACAAGACAACCTGGAGTGCTGAAAAGACCAGAGTAAGACTGTGTTACACCCATAAACGTCAGCTCAAGACCAGTGACCATAGGAGATTAAGGAGACAGCACCACTGAATCCCATTGGCATTCTACCATAGAAGTTCATACCATAAACCCAGGGAGTCAGAATAGAGCAATTTAACAAGCAGAGGCTAACAAGAAGAGTCTCACAAACAATGGGAAGACAAAGAAACAATCCCCAAATGAAAGGAAAGGAGGAAGCCTCAGAAAGAATGCTAACTGAAAAAGAGGCAGGTCAACTATCAGATACTCAGTTCAAAGCAATGGTCATCAGGAAGCTCACTGAGCTCTCTGATCAAAAAGAACTACCAGAAACTACAGGGAAACTACAATGAACTCACTGCAAACTATATCAACATGAAAAAGGAAATAGAAACTATCAACAAGAGCCAAGAGGAAATGAAGAATAAAATTTCTGAATTGAAGAACACAGTAGAAGGAATGAAAAGCAGACTTGATGAAGCAGAGGATCCGATCTGCGAGCTGGAGGACAAAGTAGAAAAAAACACCCAGAAAGAGCAAGAAGAGGAAAAGAGGCTCAGAATGAATGAAGAGGCAATAAGGGAAATGCAGGACAGCATGAAACGTAACAATATCCGTGTAATAGGAATACCAGAAGGAGAAGAGGAAGAGCAAGGGATACAAAACCTCTTTGAAAAAGTAATGATGGAAAATTTCCCTAATCTGAGGAGAGAAAAAGTCACCCAAATCCAGGAAACACAGAGTCCCAAGCAAGAGGAACCCAAAGAGATCCACTGCAAGACACATCATAATTAAAATGTGAAATTTCCAAGACAAAGACAGGACCTTAAAGGCAGCAAGGGAGAATAAGGAAGTAACGTACAAGGGAGCCCCAATAAGATTAGCAACTGCCTTCTCAATGGAAACGCTCCAAGCCAGAAGAGAATGGCAAAAAATATTCCAAATAATAAGAACCAGAGGCCTGCAACCAAGACTAATTTACCCAGCAAGGCTCTCAATCAAGATAAAAGGCCAAATAAAGAGTTTCCCGGACAAAAGAAGTCTAAAAGAATACAACTCCACCAAACCAGCTCTGCAAGAGATGCTAAAGGGACTGCTTTAAGGAAAGGAAGAAAAAGAGAAAGACAGAAGAACACAGGTAGGAAAAAATGGCAAAGAATAATGACCTACGGATAATAACCTTAAATGTAAATGGCTTAAATGCTCCAATCCAAAGACATAGAATAGCTGAATGGATAAGAAAATATGACCGCACATATGCTGCCTACAAGAGACCCATCTCAGGACAAAAGACTTACACGGACAGAAAGTGAAGGGCTGGAAACAAATTTTCCAAGCAAACGGCCAGGAAAAAAAGCACAGGTAGCAATACTCATATCAGACAAAATAGACTTCAAAACAAGGGCCATAAAGAGAGACCCAGAAGGTCACTTCATAATACTGAAAGGAAGAATCCATCATGAAGACATAAACATTGTAAATATATATGCACCCAACATAGGAGCACCCAAATACATTAAGAAAATCTTGGAGGACCTCAACAAAGATATTGACAGCCAGAAAATTATAGTAGGGGACTTTAACACCCCACTATCAAAAATGGACAGGTCTTCCAAACAAAATATCAACAAGGATATTGTGTCTCTTAACAATACCCTAGAGGAAATGGACTTAACTGATATATATGGAGACTTTCATCCCAAAGAAGCAAAATGCACATTCTTTTCAAGTGTCCATGGAACTTTTTCAAAGATAGACCACATGATAGGACACAAAGCAAGCCTCAACAAATTCAAGAAAATTGAAGTCATATCAAGCATTTTCTCTGACCACAAGGGGCTGAAACTATAAACCAACCCCAAAGGAAAAATCACAAACACTCAAAATCATGGAGACTAAATAGCATGCTATTAAACAATGAATGGGTCAAGAACGAGATTAGTGAAGAAATCAAAAACTTTCTGGAAACAATGAAAATGATCTCACAACAACACAAAACCTATGGGACACAGCAAAGGCAGTCCTGAGAGGAAAGTTCATAGCAATACAGGCCTACCTTAAGAAGACAGAAACATTTCAAGCACACAACCTAACCCTACACCTACAAGAACTGGAGGAACAACAACAAAGACAGCCCAGAGCAAGCACAAGGAAGGAAATGACCAAGATCAGAGCAGAACTAAATGACAGAGAGACTAAAAGCACAATTGTAAGGATCAATGAATCCAGAAGCTGGTTCTTTGAAAAGATAAACAAAAGCGACAAGCCTTTAAGTAGGCTTATCAAGAAGAAAAGAGAGAGGATCCAAATAAACAGAATTAGAAATGAAAGTGGAGAGATTACAACTGATACCACAGAAATACAAAGGATCGTAAGAAATTACTATAAAGACCTGTATGCTAAGAAATTTGAAAACCTAGATGAAATGGACACATTTCTAGAAAAATATAATCTTCCAAAACTGACTGAAGAAGAAGCAGAAAACTTGAACAGACCAATATCACCAAAGGAAATTGAAGCAGTCATCAAGAAACTCCCATCACACAAAAGCCCTGGACCAGATGGTTTCACAGGAGATTTCTACAAAGCATTTAAGGAAGAGCTAACCCCTATCCTTCACAGACTATTCGAAAAAATACAAACTGATGGAAGACTCCCAAACTCTTTTTATGAAGCCAACATGATCCTAATCCCAAAACCAGATAAAGACACAATGAAGAAAGAAAACTTCAGGCCAATATCGCTGATGAACATAGACGCTAAAATTCTCAACAAAATATTAGCAAACCGCATCCAGCAATATATTAAAAAGATCATCCACCATGACCAAGTGGTATTCATCCCAGGGATGCAAGGTTGGTACAATATTCGCAAATCAATAAACATAATACATCACATCAACAACAGCAAAGACAAAAATCACATGATCATATCAATAGATGCGGAAAAAGCGTTCGATAAGATACAGCATCCATTTCTGATAAAAACACTCAGCAAAGTGGGAATAAAGGGAGCAGTCCTCAACATAATTAAGGCCATATATGAGAGACCTACAGCCAACATCACACTCAATGGAAAAAACTTAGAGCTTTCCCACTAAGATCAGGAACTAGACAAGGATGCCCTCTCTCACCACTCCTATTCAACATCGTATTGGAAGTCCTAGCCACAGCAATCAGACAAGAAAAAGCAATAAAAGGCATCCAAATAGGAAAGGAGGAAATGAAATTGTCACTGTTTGCAGACGACATGATAGTGTACATGGAAAACCCTATAGACTCCACTCAAAAACTACTCGACGTAATAAATGAATTTGGCAAAATAGCTGGATACAGAGTCAATACTCAGAAATCAAAGGCATTCCTGTACACCAACAACGAAACTGCAGAAACAGAAATCAGGAAAGAAATCCCATTCGATATAGCAACAAGAAAAATAAAGTACCTAGGAATAAACCTACCCAAGGAGGTAAATGACCCGTACTCAGAAAACTACACAACACTGAAGAAAGAAATTAAGGAAGATACAAAAAAATGGAAGCATGTACCATGCTCATGGATTGGAAGAATTAACATCATCAAAATGGCCATACTACCCAAAGGAATTTATAGATTCAATGCAATCCCTATTAGAGTACCCATGACATATTTAACAGATATAGAACAAACATTGCAGAAATTCATATGGAACCATAAACGACCTCGAATAGCATCAGCAACTTTGAGAAAGAAGAACAAAGCAGGAGGGATCACAATACCTGATATCAAACTGTATTACAAGGCCACTGTAATCAAAACAGCCTGGTACTGGCACAAAAACAGGCACATAGACCAATGGAACAGAATAGAGAGCCCAGAAATAAACTCAAGTCTAAACGATCAATTAATATTTGACAAAGGAGGCAGGAGCATAAAATGGAGCAAAAACAGCCTCTTCAAGAGATGGTGTTGGGAGATCTGGACAGCTACGTGCAAAAAAATGAAACTCGATCACCAACTTACGCCATACACGAAAATAAACTCAAGATGGATAAAAGACTTAAATATAAGCCGTAACACCATAAACGTCCTTGAGGAAAACATTGGCAGGAAAATCTCAGACATTCCATGCAGCAACATCCTCACAGACACATCCCCTAAAGCAAGGGACATAAAAGAAAGAATAAACAAATGGGACCTCATCATAATAAAAAGCTTCTGCAGGGCCAAAGAAAACAGCACCAAATTACAAAGAGAACCAACAGTATGGGAAAACATATTTGCCGATGATACCTCAGACAAGGGCATGATCTCCAAAATATATAAAGAACTCACACGACTCCACTCCAGGAAGACAAACAACCCAATTAAAAAATGGGCAAAAGACTTGAACAGACACTTCTCCAAGGAAGACATACAGAGGGCCCAGAGACATATGAAAAGATGCTCAGCATCACTAGCCATCAGAGAGATGCAAATTAAAACCACAATGAGGTATCATCTCACACCAGTCAGAATGGCCAACATAAACAAATCCACAAACAAATGCTGGAGAGGATGTGGAGAAAAGGGAACCCTCGTGCACTGTTGGTGGGAATGCAGACTGGTGAGGCCACTGTGGAAAAGAGTATGGAATTTCCTCAGAAAACTAAAAATGGAACTGCCCTTTGACCCAGTAATTTCGCTCCTGGGATTATACCCTAAGAACACTGAAACACCAATGCAAAAGAATCTGTGCACCCCAATGTTCATAGCAGCACAATTTACAATAGCCAAGTACTGGAAGCAACCGAAGTGCCCATCAGCAAACGAGTGGATCCAAAAACTATGGTATATTTACACAATGGAATTCTACACAGCAGAGAGAAAGAAGGAGCTTATACACTTTGCAACAGCATGGATGGAACTGGAGAGCATTATGCTAAGTGAAATAAGCCAGGAGGTGAGGGACAAATACCATATGATCTCACCTTTAACTGGAACATAAGCAATAGAAGGAAAAAGCAAACAAAATATAACCAGAGCAATTGAAGTTAAGAACAATCTAACAATAGCCAGGGCGGGAGTGGGGGGGTGGCGGCGGGGACAGTGGGTAGAGGGGATTACAGGAACTACTATAAAGGACACATGGACAAAACCAAGGGGGAGGGTGGAGAGGGGGGACGGAGATGGGTTCAGCTGGGGTGGGGTGGAGGGACGGGGAGAAAAGGCATACAACTGCAATTGAATAACAATAAAAAAAATTAAAAAAAAAAGAAATTACTATGAAGAACGGTATGCTAAGAAATTTGAAAACCTAGATGAAATGGACACATTTCTAGAAAATATAATCTTCCAAAACTGAAAGAAAAAGCAGAAAACCTGAACTGACCAATAGCAGCAGACGAAATTGGAGCTGTCATCAAATAACTCCCAACAGACAAAAGCCCTGGACCAAATGGTTTCACAGGAGAATTTTACAAAGCATTTAGGGAAGAGCTAACCCCTATCCTTCACAGACTATTCGAAAAAATCCAAACTGATGGAAGACTCCCAGACTCTATTTATGAAGCCAGCATCATCCTAATCCCAAAATCAGAAAAATGACACAATGAAGAAAGAAAACTTCAGGCCATATCGCTGATGAACATAGACGCTAAAATTCTCCACAAAATATTAGCAAACCGCATCCAGCAATACATTAAAAAGATCATCCACCATGACCAAGTGGGATTCATCCCAGGGATGCAAGGATGGTACAATATTCGCAAATCAATAAACATAATACATCACAATTAGAACTGCAAAGACAAAAATCACATGATCATATCAATAGATGCAGAAAAAGCATTCGATAAGATACAGCACCCATTTCTGATAAAAACACTCAGCAAAGTGGGAATAAAGGGAGCATTCCTCAACATCATAAAGGCCATATGTGAGAGACCTACAGCCAACATCACACTCAATGGACAAAAACTTAGAGCTTTCCCACTAAGATCAGGAACAAGACAAGGATGCCCTCTCTCACCACTCCTATTCAACATAGTATTGGAAGCCCTAGCCACAGCAATCAGACAAGAAAGAGCAATAAAAGGCATCCAAATTGGAAAGGAGGAAATGAAAATGTCACTGTTTACAGACGATATGATAGTGTACATGGAAAACCCTATAGACTCCACCAAAAAACTACTCGACCTAATAAATGAATTTGGCAAAATAGCTGGATACAGAGTCAATACCCAGAAATCAAAGGCATTCCTGTACACCAGCAACGAAATTGCAGAAACAGAAATCAGGAAAGAAATCCCATTTGATATAGCAACAAGAAAAATAAAGTACCTAGGAATAAACCTAACCAAGGAGGTAAAAGACCTGTACTCAGAAAACTACACAACACTGAAGAAAGAAATTAAGTTACACACAAACAAATGGAAGCATGTACCATGTTCATGGACTGGAAGAATTAACATCATCGAAATGACCATACTACCCAAAGCAATTTATGGATTCAATGCAATCCCTATTAGAGTACCCTTGACACACTTCACAGATATAGAACAAACATTTCCGAAATTCATATGGAACCATAAACGACCCCGAATAGCTGCAGCAATTATGAGAAAGAAGAACAAAGCAGGAGGGATCACAATACCTGATATGAAACTGTATTACAAGGCCACGGTAATCAAAACAGCCTGGTACTGGCATAAAATCAGCCACATAGACCAATGGAACAGAACAGAGAGCCCAGAAATAAACTCAAGTCTATACGATCAATTAATATTTGACAAAGGAGGCAGGAGCATAAAATGGAGCAAAAACAGCCTCTTCAAGAGATGGTGTTGGGAGATCTGGACAGCTACGTGCAAAAAAATGAAACTCGATCACCAACTTACGCCATACACGAAAATAAACTCAAGATGGATAAAAGACTTAAATATAAGCCGTAACACCATAAAAGTCCTTGAGGAAAACATTGACAGGAAAATCTCAAACATTCCACGCAGCAACATCCTCACAGACACATCCCCTAAAGCAAGGGACATAATGGAAAGAATGAACAAATGGAACCTCATCAAAATAAAAAGCTTCTGCATGGCTAAAGAAAACAGCACCAAATTACAAAGAGAACCAACAGTATGGGAAAACATATTTGCCAATGATACCTAAGACAAGGGCCTGATCTCCAAAATATATAAAGAACTCACACGACTCCACTCCAGGAAGACAAACCACCCAATTAAAAATGGGCAAAGGACTCGAACAGACACTTCTCCAAGGAAGACATACAGAGGTCCCAGAGACATATGAAAAGATGCTCAGCATCACTACCCATCAGAGAGATGCGAATTAAAACCA
This sequence comes from Desmodus rotundus, assembly GCF_022682495.2. NCBI lineage: Eukaryota > Metazoa > Chordata > Mammalia > Chiroptera > Phyllostomidae > Desmodus > Desmodus rotundus. The sequence goes on along the minus strand of NW_026527665.1, from coordinate 209,735 downwards.
CAATGAGGTACCATCTCACACCAGTCAGAGTGGCCAACATAAACAAATCCACAAACAAATGTTGGAGAGGATGTGGAGAAAAGGGAACCCTAGTGCACTGTTGGTGGGAATGCAGACTGGTGAGGCCACTGTGGAAAACAATATGGAATTTCCTCAGAAAACTAAAATTGGATCCGCCCTTTGACCCAGCAATTCTGCTACTGGGATTATACCCTAGGAACGTTGAAACACCAATCCAAAAGAATCTGTGCACCCCAATGTTCATAGCAGCACAATTTAGAATAGCCAAGTACTGGAAGCAACCTAAGTGCCCATGAGCAAACGATTGGATCCAAAAATGATGGTATATTTATACAATGGAATTCTATGCAGCAGAGAGAAAGAAGGAGCTTATACCCTTTGCAATAGCATGAATGAAACTGGAGAGCATTATGCTAAGTGAAATAAGCCAGGCGGTGAGGAACAGATACCATATGATCTCACCTTTAACTGGAACATAATCTATAGAAGAAAAAAGCAAACAAAATATAACCAGAGACATTGAAGTTAAGAACAATTTGGCGGGGAACCAAGATGGCTTTGTAGGTAGACACACTGCACCTCCTCACACAACCAGAACTGACAGAGAATCAAACAGCAAGGGGTACTGACACCAAGGATTTAGAAAATAAACACATCCAGACTGGTAGGAGGGGCGGAGACGGGCACCGGAGTGGAGAGGAGTAGCGTGGCTGTGGTGGGACTGAGACTGGGGGAGTGTGGGACAAATGGCGCAGGCAGTCCGAGCACTAGCAGACCCTGCAGCCCCACATTTGCACAGATAAACCCAGAGGGCCAGACTCAGAGTGGCGGAGAGTGGGGCAGGCAGAGTGGGGGGTAGCATCCTGCGGCACTACATTCGCCCACAGATAAACCGGACGAACGGTGGGCAGCGAAGCAGACCGTGCAACACAGGGCTCGAGCTCGCAGAAATAAAGCCTCAAACCTCTGATTGAAAGTGCCTCTGGGGGTTGGGGTGGCAGCAGGAGAGACTCCCAGCCTCGCAGGAGGGGTCGTTGGAGAGACCCACAGGGGCCTCGAGTGTGCACAGGCCCACTTACTCGGGAACCAGCACCAGAGTGGCCCAGTTTGATTGTGGGTATCAGAGTGAAAGATTGAAATCCGGAGGAGAGTGAAGCGGGCGCCATCGCTCCCTCTGGGCCCCTCCCCCACGTACAGTATCACAGCTCAGCGACCAGCTTTACCCCGCCCCGGTGAACACCTAAGGCTCCGCCCCTTAAAGTAACAGATGCGCCAAGACAAACAAACAAACAAACAAAAATGGCCCAAATGACAGAACACTTCAAAGCTCCAGAAAAAATACAACTAAGCGACGAAGAGATAGCCAACCTATCGGATGCACAGTTCAAAGCACTGGTTATCAACATGCTCACAGACTTGGTTGAATCTGTTCGCAAAACAGATGAAAAAATGAAGCCTATGCTAAGAGAAACAAAGGAAAATGTACAGGGAACCAATAGTGATGCAAAGGAAACTGGGACTCAAATCAGTGGTACGGACCAGAAGGAAGAAAGAAACATCCAACCAGAAAAGAATGAAGAAACAAGAACTTGGAAAAATGAGGAGAGGCTTAGGAACCTCCAGGATATCTTGAAACGTTCCAACATCCGAATTATAGGGGTGCCAGAAGGAGAAGAGGAAGAACAAAACATTGAAAACTTATTTGAACAAATAATGGAGAACTTCCCTGATCTGGCAAAGGAAATAGACTTCCGGGAAGTCCAGGAAGCTCAGAGAGTCCCAAAGAAGCTGGACCCAAGGAGGAACACGCCAAGGCACATCATAATTACATTACCGAAGATTAAACGCAAGGACCTACATCCAAGATTACTGTGTCCAGCAAAGCTATCATTTAGAATGGAAGGGAAGATAAAGTGCTTCTCAGATAAGGTCAAGTTAAAGAAGCTCATCATCACCAAGCCCTTATTATATGAAATGTTAAAGGGAGTTACCTAAGAAAAAGAAGATCAAAAATAGGAACAATAAAAATGACAGCAATCTCACAGTTATTAACGACCACACATAAAACAAAAACGAGAGCAAATTAGGCAAACAACTAGAACATTAGGGTTGTCAATAAGGGAGTGGGCGGGGAGAGGGGGTAAAGGTACAGAGAATAAGTAGCATAGATGATAGGTGGAAAATAGACAGGGGGAGGGTAAAAATAGTGTAGGAAATGTAGAAGCCAAAGAACTTATAAGTATGACCCATGGACATGAACTATTGGGGGGGGGGAATGTGGGAGGGAGGAGGGAGGGCAGGATGGAGTGGAGTAGGGGGGAAATGGGACAACTGTAATAGCATAATCAATAAATATATTTAAATTAAAAAAAAAAGAACAATCTAACAATAGCCTGGGGTTTGGGGGATAGTGGGAAGAGGGGATTACAGGTACTACTATAAAGGACACATGGAAAAAACCAAGGGGGAGGGTGGAAGTGGGGTAGGGAGGTGGGTTCAGCTGGGGTGGGCGGAGGGATGGGGAGAAAAGGCATACAACTGTAATTGAATAACAATAAAAATTAAAATAAAAAAAAGAAAAAGAAAAACAACACAATCAAAAATGAAAACAGAAACGAACAGTTTCATTTTTTAATAAAAGATAATGAATATTCAGTAAGCAACTAGATATCACTACTACACATCTAGAATCTAAAATTAAATCCAGGTCTAACATCTTTGATTCCTGTCACCTGTCAAATGGTATCAATGTACAATAGTCAGGATATGTTGTATGATAATGTGAATCCATAAAAATAAAGTTTGTTGAGTAATTTAAAAGATATTAATCAGAACTCTGAAATTATACTTCTTTGCACTTACAAACATTATTTTAGTGTGTTCAAGAACAGTTGTCTCCACTTTAAGAAATTAGCATTTGCCCTGCTGGTGTAGTTCGGTGGGTGAAGCATGGGCTTGAATCAAAGGGTTGCCTGTTCACTTTCCGGTCAGGGCACATGCATAGGTTGGGGGACAGGTCCCCAGTGTAGCCATGTGAGAGGCAACCACACATTGATGTTCCTGTCCCTCTCTAAGTCCCTCCTTCTGTTCTCTCTAAAAATAAATAAATATTTTAAAAAATAAAGTAACAATGAAATTTGCGTTTGTTAAGCAGAGCACTCTGATACTGGATAGTGAGCACCAGTTATATAAAAGGCCACAAGATGAATTGAAAGAGACAACTTTATTCCCTTGAGAAGTACACAGCGGACCTGAAACAGCTACATGTGAGGATGAGGCCAGATGACTCATCTGGAGACTGAATGAGTTCCTAGGATATGTGATTCCATACAGGTTCATGTGCAGAGGATTTTGGGTTTCTCAAGCTAAGTTGAGATCATTCCAAATAAACCAAAAAAATCCTAGGTCTTGCTAAAGTGTGCAGAGATCTTCTCTAATGGCCATGCATGGTGAAAGCCTGGATTTCAAGGAAGGCTGTAGCTCTCAGGTGCTGCCAGGAAGTCAGGTGAAGAAGGTACATTTAACTGTGTCTCTGTCAGATGCTGTCTAGTGCTGAAAGTGCAGGAGAAGGAACCCACTTCAAGGCTCCTAAGTACAGAAAATAAATGCCACTGCAGCAATATCATAAAGTAGCTCAGCTGAACTCTTCAAAAACACGTATTATCTATTGTATTTATGAGGTTGGTCCATTAGGTACAATAAAATATATCACTAGTGGGGATTTTTTCACATTATTGAATATCTCAGGACACCAAGGAAAGAAAGTGCTAATGCCATAATTGTACACCATTACCCAATTATACATTGTTATCTATAAACTTCAGTAATGTTAAAGAGGGGATCATGTTCCAATATATTCACCTTTATTAATAGAAAATATAAAATCACACATCATAAGCAATGAATCACAGTAAAATTGTGTTACCATTTGTCAACACACACATTGCAAACATTTTTGGAGTGTTACTGTTCTTGTATTGAATGGCCCCATAGTGCACCTTTCTTTGGTTTTCTTACTGGAGGCTACCTGCTTAGCAAATGAGGATGCACAATAAGGTTAGATACTGAGAGATGAACTCTTCACATTCCCTCACAGATGGCTGATGGCTTTCTTATGGCAACCACATCAACTAAAAATCAACTACAACTACCATGGGGACACACCAGGATTTCAGTAAATTGACATTTTCGTTAAAGGCAAGCTGAGAAAAGTACTTAAAATTTATAATGTTCCTATGTCTTACTATAACTCAAAATATGATGACTTTCATCATGACATGCAACAAAATTCTGAGTAACCTAAAACAGCAACTTCACTTAAATTTTTTATACATAGTGCATTACAGTGTCCTCAATCTTCTATGCTAACGCAATTATGAGTGAAGCTCAGCTCATATACGAGAGTTCACAGGTTAAGGAACCAACAATCAGCCCATTGATTTAAACACACCAGGAAAAAAATCATAGTAGGTAGCATGAACTGACAGGAGACTAGAATCAATTTAACATTTCCTTCTCAAAATATTTCAAACACTATCAATATACAATAGTTTCTATTCTGAGTAATTATATGTATCTAGACATCCATCCCCTTGACACTCTGAAAAGTAAGGATTGATGTTTTTAAACTTAGGATGATTCTCTGTACAAATTATTCTGATTCAGAGCAATGTCTGAAACCTATTGTTAACTTTCTACTGTGATTATGATGTTTTGAGACTTTTCTAATTACATACATTCCTGATTTTTACACCTTGCAAGCCACTTTGAGGTATAAATTCTTGGGCTTATGGGAACTGTGTAATTTCACAAAAGTCGTTCATTCTTTATGAATGTAGAAATCCACCCCACTGAGTATTCCTTGATGTATAATCAGGCTGCTGGTCCATGTATACAATTTTCTACAATTTCCCTTTTCATGTTTTTTATAGTGTGAATTATCATATGCCACATAAGAAATGAATGTTCCAGAAAAGGTACTTTAAAATGTTGAGTACGTTTTGAATATAGGTTAAAATCTTGCCACAATCTCTATATTTGTACAGTTTTTCTCCAGATGGATGTCTCTTCAATTGCGTAAGGCAGCTCTGATGAATAAAAGACTTGTTATATACACTACTTTTATATGGTTTCTCTCCAGTACAAATGACCTGGTGTCAAAAAGTTTTGCTGCATAGTCCACATTTATAAGCCTTGTGTCCAGTATGAAATCTCTGAAGTTTAGTAATGGTAGGAAGTGGCTAAAGGCTATATCCCATCATATACATTTAAAAGGCTTCTCTAGAGTATAAAGATATTTTATGCTGAATATGCATTGAGGACTGGTTAAAGACTTTACCACATAGGGTATAGAAGTAGGGTATTCCTCAGTGAGAATTATTGGATGTTGAGAAAGATTTGAGGACTGTAAAAGTGCCTTATCACATACTCAACACTTACAAGGTTTGCCTCCAATATGAATCTTCTGATATGGGAAGAAAGTTTACAGGCCCGGTTGAAGGCTTTAGTACATATTTTACATATATAAGGCTTTTTCCCAGTATGAATATTCTGATGCTCAGTAACAGTTGAGTTCCAGCTAAAGGTTTTTCCACATTTATACATTCATAAGGCTTCTCTATTATGAATTTTCTGATGTTGAGTAAGGATTGAGGACCGGCTAAAGGCTTTGCCACATTGTGTACATTCATAAGGCTTCTCTCCAGTATGAATTTTCTGATGACTATTAAGTACTGAAAACCAGCTAAAGGCTTTGCCACATTGTGTACATTCATAAGGCTTCTCTCCAGTATGAATTCTCTGATGACTAGTAAGTTTTGACAAGTGGGTAAATGCTTTCCCACATTGTATACATTCATAAGGCTTCTCTCCAGTATGAATTTTCTGATGTTGAGTAAGGTTGGAGGAGTATGTAAATGCTTTGCCACATCGTGTACATTTGTGAGGCTTCTCTCCAGTGTGAATTTTCTGATGACAAGTAAGTGTTGAGGAATGTGTAAATGCTTTCCCACATTGTATACATTCATAAGGCTTCTCTCCAGTATGAATTTTCTGATGACGAGTAAGGTTTGAGGAGTATGTAAATGCTTTGCCACATTGAGTACATTTAAAAGGCTTCTCACCAGTATGAATTATCTGATGCTGTGTAAGTTGTGAGGACCACCTAAAGGCTTTCCCACATTCTCTGCACATATAAGGCATTTCACAAGTAGGAATATTGTGATGCTGGGCAAGATTATAGGACTCTGTAAAGGCTCTGCCATCTTCACTACATTTGAAAAATTTCTCTCTTGTGTGAATTATCTGATTATCTCTGAAATTTGAGGATTGGGTAAAAGCTTTAGCATATTCTCTACATTTGTCAGGCTTGTCTCCAGTGTGAATTTTGTGATGATTAGGAAGGATTGAGGTAATCCAAAATGCTTTTCCACATTTATTATAAATATCAGGATTCTGTCCAGGATAACCATTTTTTGTAGAGTTACACCTGAAAACCAATGACCTGTTTTACAACAGTCTTTACATGTGTGTTCTTTCCGGGGACATGTTTTGTCAAGTGCGTTTAGATGGATATTTGATTGAAGAATTTTCTGCATGGTAAATATTTGTACACATTCTCCCCAACAGTAATCATCATTTCTTTAATGCTATTTGGAGATTGCTTTAAACATTTGATGTTTTTACTTTGCTGGATTGTCTTCTCCACAATAGGATAAACGTGATGAGTACTGTGATTTGACATTTGGTCAAAGACTTTTCCACCTTTGTACTGGCTGTCGGGAAGCTGACTCTTGTGATGTACACTAGGATTTGACACATGGGTAAAATCTGTCCAATGTTCATTGCATTGACTACTTCTGTCCTCATCACACGCACTCTGGTAATCATTGAACACAGAAAGGCCGTTAGTGACATCCATAATTTCATTAAACATGTGCCCTTACTCCCAAATAACCATTCTGTGATCCCTATTACACCATGGTTGTTGTATTAAAACCCACTCCCAAGTTTATGAAAAGAATATATAGTGCAAGAAAAGAAAATATTATTTCTAGTTCCATACATGCCATTGCAAAGTGTTTATGCTAAGTGAAATAAGCCAGGCGGTGATGGACAAATACCATATGATCTCACCTTTAACTGGAACATAATCAAGAAAAGAAAAAAGCAAACAAAATATAATCAAAGACATTGAAATTAAGAACATTGTAACAATAGCCACATGGGAGTGGGGAGGGAATAGTTGGGGAGAGGGGTCTATAGGAGCTACTATAAAGGACACCAGGACAAAATCAAGGGGGAGGGTAGAGGTGGGGGAGGGAGGTGGGACTGGTTCAGGTGGGGTGGAGGGAAGGGAAGAAAATGCAGACAATTGTAACTGAATAAAAATAATTAAATAAATTTTTAAAAATAAATAAATAAATAAATAAATTTAAAAAAGAAAATATTATTTCTTCTTTTTTTTTTGCTTTTAAAAAAATTTTGTTGTTATTCAATTACAGTTGTATGCCTTTTCTCCTTTTCCCTCCCCCCCACCCCAGCTAAACCCACCTCTCTCCCCCACCCCCACCATCCCTCCCGATTTTGTCCATGTGTCCTTTATAATAGTTCCTGCAGTTCCCTCTTCCCACTGTCCCCACCCCACTCCCCCCTGGCCACTGCTAGACTGTTCCCAACCTCAATGTCTCTGGTTGTATTTTGTTTTTTAGAAAATATTATTTCTAATACAGTATAACATTTCCTAATTCTCTAATTCATCCCATTTAAGCTTTATACATGCATAGGAAATCAATATATTCTACAAATTATTGAATGAAAATTCACTCCTACTGTACATTTTCAATTTTTCAAATGATTACCCATACTACAAGTTATGAGATTTCCTAGACTTTTCAACTGTGTTTAGAACAGGAGTGTCCATGGACATGAACTATAGGGGGGAATGTGGGAGGGAGGGGGTGGGCAGGATGGAGTGGAGTGGTGGGGGGCAATGGGACAACTGTAATAGCATAATCAATAAATATATTTAAAAAAAAAGAACAGGGGTGTCAGTAGCATTTTTATCGGATTAACACATGAGCGTTTTAGTTGCATTCCATGGCCTGGAAGTAATTTAGGGCTGTATAAATGTAACTACTTCTTTCTAGGGGAAAGGAAGTTGGAACTGTTGTCAGGTAGAAGCAAGTTGCAGAGCCAGATAAAACAAGGTGGAGGGCCAGAATCAGACCACAGGCACTGTTTTGCCACATGTGCTTTACAAGAATACCTACACTTCTAATATTGTTTTCAAAAGCAAACAAAATATAACCAGAGACATTAAAATTAAGAAGAATGTAACAATAGCCAGAGGGGAGTGGGGAGGTGACAGTGGGAAGAGCAGTCTACAGGTGTTAGTATAAAGGACACAAGAACAAAATTGTGGGGAGGATAGAGGTGGGGGAGGGTTGTGAGACTGGCTGGGGTGGGGTGAGGGGATGGGGACAAAATGCAGACAATTGTAACTAAATAAAAAATAAATTAATTAATTAATTAAAAAATACTGTTTCAGTCTTCCTACATGGAACCAATGATTTGCAAATCTAACTGACTAAAGTGGAAGTTTCGCCAAATTTGTACTATTTTACATGTGTTTAGATAACAACGATTTTATCATGAATAATTTTCCAAAGTTAGGTCTCTCCATTTAAACATCCTTTCTTTACTGTCACACACGTCCTTATCAGTATCAAAGGCACACCTCTCATATCTTACCGGTGTTGCTCTAAAGAATAAATCTTCCATGCTTGACCTTGGCAAGAAGTCCTGGTTGTCTGCAGGTGACACAGCTGAAAGACACAAAATAAAGGTTCACAGCTATGATATGCACGTCAATGTGCATTGAACTTACAGGGATTTTTAAACAAATCACATGCTTGAGGACATCAATAAACTTCAAATACTTGCAGCAGGACCAGGTTTGGTATTATATGCAAAAACCACATGAAACAGGAACAACAGTTGCTAACGCTTCGCAACCATTGTGCTCTCATGCTTGGCACACAACAGCAACTGGACAAGAAAACTCTCCATTCCCAGTTGTCTTCTAGACAGATAGAGGGTCCAGTGTGTTCGATGATCTCACCGTTTTCCTGCATCTTCACAATTCATGTTCCTGTTTTGCAGGACACAGAGTGCTTACACCAGAACAACACACGGTGCACACATTAAAGTGCACACTAAAATGAAGGGTAACAGTGGAAACACCACAGAAACCACTGGACTGAAGACCAGTATCAAGCATAAAAAAATATCATGGGCTTTTAAAAAGAAACAGACACTATATTAGTCTTGAAACTTAAACACAGAAAAAACCAAACCCACAACCCCCTGTGTTTACAAAATTAGAGTTTAAACTAGGGGTGATTGTTATTTCTCTTTCTCTTAACTTGGAAAAAAGCAAGTTCATAAAGCCTAGTTGTTTACAATTCTGAACCTTAACACATATATCAAGACAGGAAACAGACATCCAAGGTCAAATCAGAAAACTGAAATGTATCTACAAAACCGACCCTCCTGGTATTGAAATATATTAATTTCAATTCACCTTCAACTTGATAAGGAAATGAAAATAACCACCTGAAAATAGAAACATAGGAAATTAAGACAACTACTTAATATCACTACATCTGTGAATGACCAAAATGAAAATGAAAACAGAGAAAACATAAAAATAAGGAAAGCCAACCAATATTTGCTGAATAAGTAACTAAAAGGCTCCATTGTATTATCACCATAGGTATGAATTCTGAACAGGCGATAAGGAGAGATGTTTACTTGTACAGGCAAGTAGCATAATACACAACAGAAATAAAACCATCATTACAACTAAAAAAATAATAAAATAAGCAAACCGAAAATGGGAAGCTATAGAACACAATAGTCAAATATAAAAATACATTAAAATACAGAAACATCGATCAGTTGCCACTTCATTCCCCAACCAGGGCCCAGGTTCAGAACTCAGGCATGTTTCTTGTCCCAGAAGTGATCCAGCGATCTGGGCTTTGAGGGAAAACATTCTAAATCTCCAAAACAGGCTGTATCTGTCCTCTGCATGCCCTATACGTCTCACTCAGTAGCCCAGGAAAAGCAAAAGGACATTTTCTTTCCACATTTTTTTATTGTTGTTCAAGTACAGTTGACTCCATTTTCCTCCCATCACTTCCCCCAACCCAGCTATCGGAACTCACCCCATGATCCCACCCCATTTGGTTTTGTCCATGTGTCCTTTATACATGTTCCGCAGAAGTCTTGCCCCTTTCCCCCCCATTATCCCCACCTACCTCCCTTCTGGTTGCTCTCAGTTTCTTCTTTATTTCAATGTTTCTGGTTATATTTGGCTTGCTTCTTTGTTTTGTTCACTAGGTTCCCCTTATAGGTGAGATCACATGGTATTTGTCTTTCACTGCCTGGCTTATTTCACTTAGCAAAATGCTGTGTAGATCCATCCGTGCTGTCCCAAAGGGTAGGACTTCCTTCTACCCTAGAACCCTGACACTCCAAGTCAAAAGAACTTACATATCCCAGTGTTCATAGCAGCACAATTTACAGTAGGCAAATGCTGGAAACAACCTAAGTGCCCATCAGTAAATGAATGGAACAAAAAACTAAGGCAAATGTATGATCATAAGACATTTTGAAGTGAAATGCAAAAGTACAAGGTCTCATGTTGTGGAGGTGCATTGTGCTATGAGAAAATCGCTGAGTCTAAATTTTGTAGGGTCTTCTTTGAAGCCCCCATAGGGTTAGAAATTATAAGTCAGAAAACATGACTACTGCCCCTGGGGTTCCTGGGATTTATGTGACAAATTCCAGGATCTCAACCACTTACTTCATGATCTCCATTCATGGCAGAAAAACAAAAAAAACCAAAACAAAATCTTAAGGTAAAATTTAGGAGTAACAAGCACAGATTTTCCCAGGTCCCCAAATCCATGCAAGTGGAGCCAACAATGGTGGGACCCAGAGTCCAATTGGAGGAGCTTGACACCAAATGCTAATAGGATGACAGAGGCCACTGGAGTAAAAACAGAATTCTGAAAGCATGTAGGAGCCTGGGACAGTGTTGGAGACCAGCTGGCCCTTTATGACTGCAACAGAAATAAACCTGGGCTTTGCAAAATCCTTTGCCATGAAGCACAGTTTCCCAAACCAAACTTTAAGGTCTGCCTTCCTCTGACCTTTGGGTTTCTCACCTGCGATATCTCCGTCTCCATTCCCACATACCTGGGGGGCCAGATAGTGACTTTTTTCTACAAGCATCCCAGCGCTCCTTCATTTGCTCCAAAAAGGTGACCAGTGTGGGCTTAGAAACAACAAGACCTGTGTTCAAAATAAATATTATTAGTTTTTTAAAGATTCCCCATTTCCAATCCATGTTGTGCTCAGGTAAAAAGATGGCAGAGAAATTAATATATTGTACACAATCATCTTCTAAAAACTATTCGTGGAGAGCACCTTATTTTTCTAACAATATGTAAATTTTTGGAGAATGAGGTCCTAAGAACTATCGTTCCAAAACCTTTATTTTCTACTCGAGATGACCTCCAAGTTCTCCCCTGTGAGCATGAATCTGAAAGTCTATCAAACATGCTAGAGTCCCCAAAAGATGTTAAAGAAAGGGAACAAATTTTGTGGGTGGAGCGGGAACTCTGAAGGAAGTCATCCTCACCCAGGGAGACCAGGTGGCTGTAGTTCTCCAACATCACATCCGAGTACAATTTCCGCTGAGCTGGGTCCAAGCAACCCCACTCCTCCCAAGAGAAGTCTACAGACACGTCTTTGAAGGTCAAGGATTGCTGAAGAAAAAAAGAGGCACATTTTGCAAGGAGATACTAGCAGAGTTCTCACTGTCATCTAACATGAAAAGAGTTACACGTGGTTTTGACCTAGGAATATCCTGCATCATTTTGTAAGGTCCTCATGACCCTCTAACACTCTAGTGTATTTTCTAATATTGAGAAAGGAGGATAATACATACACACAAATCTACTGTAAAGACATTAGTTGTCAGGAAAATACACTTTAAAATGAAGGAAGAGACACAGGCATATCGATTGTTGAGTGTTGTATTTCTATCATTCATAATCAGCTGTGTATACTTCTCAGCCACAAAAGACATGGTGAGTTGTAAGTGTAAGTAACTTCAGGTTTAATTCAGGCAACAAAAAATGTAGTATTGGTGAAACGCACATTCTGATTCAGGAGTTGTGGGAGGGGTTTCTGTTTCCTCATTTTTCACAAGCTCACTTGTTTAAGTATGTTTTATTGGTTATAGTACTACAATTGTACCATTGTTTGTCCCCTTTAAGCCATCCACCATGGAACCCCTCTCCCTCCATAATTCCCACACTAAGTTCATGTCTGTGGTCATAGAAATAAGTTGTATGACTTCTCCATTTCAAATATTATTTTAAATCCCGATCTATTTTGTAGCCACAATTTACGCTTATTTCCTCTACCTTCTCCCCCATTTTCCCCTCACCACCACCCAGCTAACCATCCTCCATATCATCTCCATTTCTGTGACTGTGTTCCTGTTCTAGTTGTATGCTAATTTTGTTTTTCTCTCAGTGATGTTTTTATAGGTTCAGTTGTTAATAATTGCGAGTTTCTTGTCATTTCACTGTTCTTATTTTTGATTTTCTGTTTGTTAGATTAAGTTCCTTGAGCATTTCATATAAAGGCTTGGCAATGATGAACTCCTTTAACTTGAACTTATCTGGGAAGCACTTGATTTGTCCACCGATTCAAAGTGATAGCTTTGCTACTTAGATTAATCATAGATGTAAGTGTGTGACTTACATGACTTTGAATAGTTGATTCTAGCTCTTTGTCTACAAGGTTTCCTTCGAGAAATCAGCTGCTACTATTGAGGGTACCCCTTTGCAGGAAACTCTCCTTTTGTGTTCAGGCCTTTAGGATTCCTTCCTCATCTTCTATATTTGGTAATGGAATTATGATGTGTCATGGTGTGTTCCTCCTTGGGTCAAAATTCCTTGGGAGTGTGTTAGCTTCCCTGACTTGCATGTCTATTTCCTTAACCAGACACAGTAAGTTTTCCTTCATTTGTTTTTTAATCAGTTTTCCATTTTGTGCTCTTCCTCTTCTCCTTCAGGTACCCTGTGGATTAGGATGTTGAAAGGCTTAAAGTTGTATCAGAGCTTACACTACCTCTCCTTGTTTTTTTAGATTCTTGTATCTTCATTCTATTCTGGTTGAATATTTATTTCTCCCTTCTGGTCCACATTATTATTTTTTTCATTGTTTTTCAATTACAGTTGTGTGTCTTTTCTCCCCATCCCTCCACCCCACCCCAGGTGAACCCACCTCCCTCCCCCACCTTTACCCTCCCCTTTGATTTTGTCCATGTGTCCTTTATAGTAGTTCCTGTAATCCCCTCTTCTCACTGTCCCCTCCCCACTCCCCCCTGCCCATTGTTAGATTGTTCTTAACTTCAATGTCTCTGGTTATATTTTGTTTCCTTTTTTCTTGTATTTATTATGTTCCAGTTAAAGGTGAGATCATATGGTATTTTTCCCTCACCATCTGGCTTATTTCACTTAACATAATGCTCTCCAGTTCCATCCATGCTGTTGCAAAGGGTATAAGCTCCTTCTTTCTCTCTGCTGCGTAGAATTCCATTGTGTAAATATACCATAGTTTTTGGATCCACTCGTTTGCTGATGGGCACTTCGGTTGCTTCCAGTACTTGGCTATTGTAAATTGTGCTGCTAAGATCATTGGGATGCACAAGTTCTTTTGAATTGGTGTTCCAGGGTTCTTAGGGTATACTCCCAGCAGTGGAATTGCTGGGTCAAAGGGCAGTTCCATTTTTAGTTTTCTGACGAAATTCCATACTGTTTTCCACAGTGGCCTCACCAGTCTGCATTCCCACCAACAGTGCACTAGGGATCCCATTTCTCCACATCCTCTCCATATTGAGTCCTGGTTTCCTTCCTTTCACTGTTGGTCCCCTTATATGTTTCTGTATTTCACTTTGTACACCATGCACCACTTCCTTTATTTTGTAGCTCTACTCAATCCTTTCTGTGAGCACCCTGATTACCAGTGTTCTGAACTCCACATCTGATAGGTTGGCTATCTCTTCAGTGCTTAGTGCATTTTTTAAAAATAATTTTTATTTTTAGAGAGTGGGTAGGGAGAGAGAAAGAGAGTAAGACAAATATCAATGTGTGCTTGCCTCTTGCGTGACCCTTACTGGGGACCCGGATGGAGAACCAGGCACGTGCCCTGACTGGGGATTGAACAGCAACTGTTTGGTTCACAGGCTGACACTTCATCCACTGGGTAACAGCAGACAGGCATCTTTTGTTGGAATGTTGAACTGCTATTTCATTTGGGCTATATTTCTTTGTCTCATTGTACCTCCCACGTTCCAAAGGGAGGAGCCTTAGGTATTTGCCAGGGCAGGAGAACCCACTTTGCTGTGTTGTGGTGCTGTTTGTGGGGGAAGGGTCAGGGAGGGAATAATCCTGCTTTATCATCTCTCTCCAAGCTTTCTGTCAATTCTCCCTCAACCCTCAAGCAAACTGTCCTTTGTGGTTCTGATTCCGTGGAGAGTGGGCTTGTGTACCTCCTAGCATTTCAAGGGACCCTGGAACGGATTCTTGTGTGAGACACAGTTTTTCCCACTGCTGCAAGCTCTACAGGTTTTCATAGGCAGAAGTTTTATGGCTTTAGTTTCCTGTGCTGGAAGCTTGGATTGTGGTGTCTGTCTCATTCTCCCGTTGTTCTCCATGTTTATCTGTAGTACAGCCTGGTCCATCAACTGCCGCCTGACTACCCCAGTCCACCAGCCGCTGCCTCATATGCTTGGTATGCCATGTACCCCCTTGCAGCCCATCATCTCCACCCTGACTGCCTGTCTTTGATCCTCCTACCAGTCTGGATGAATGTTTGTTCTTTAACTGCAAGCTTGACATACAGTTTAATCTTCTTACACTTCTGGTTGTTTGTTGTTTTCAAGTTAGTTGTTAATCTTCTTCTATTTGTGCTAGGAAGCAAAGCATGTCTACCTATGCCTCCATCTTGGCTGGCACTGAGAAGCTCACTTTTTACTAATGAAGCCATGGTCTCTGGACCGCTTAGCATACTTTTGAGTAGCACAAAAAGGAAAACACAGAAAAGAAGTCTCATGTGATTTTGAGTTAACCGTATTTTATAACATTCACAATTCTTAAGCAGTAAGAAACATAGCAGCCACAATTTCATTCGAAAATTTAGTAGTTACTTTGAGAACAGGATTATTCTTGATATGAGAATATTTTCTGAAATGTACAGTAGAAGGTAGACCTTGAGGTTCACTTCAAACTTGAGCTACAAGTTTCAATAAAACACAGCCAAATACACGTAGAGATCTCATGGATGTTCACTGCTCTGTTTGTAACTGACAAGAATGAAAACATCTTAAGAACAAAAAGACAAAAAACTGAATTGTTAACATTTTACGCACACAGTCAGACATACTCGTACATATGGAAAGCAGGTGCAAATGAAAAATAAGCGGGCACAGAATTTCTATAGCAATGTAATCAAGGTTATTTTGTGATTCTGTAACTCCGGTGAATCTGTCTGTGAAAGATGCCCTTTGTGTTTTATAAACAAAAGAAAGAGAAATACACACATGATAGGAACGCAATTATAACTATTGTTTCTCAAGTGTTTTATTTCTTTGAAAATGTTTCTGTATCATTAGAGAGCTAGATCTTTCCAACTGAACTGAATTAAACCTGAGTTTATAATATGGTTGTTGTAAAATTACCTGAAAATACGAAAGGTGATCATGTAGATTATGTCTGTGACAACAGTGTGCAATATAACTAAATTGTACAGGAACAAGGCATCACAGATTAAATCCTTCACATCAAAAGCTAATAATATCTATGAAACAAATGTAGGGCTTTCATTTTCCAAAGCAAACAGAACTTAAAAAGACAACAAAAGTGTCCAGGTGCAATGTGATAGTATTTTCACATCCCTCAATAATTCCCTGCCACACTCTTGTTAATGATAAAGGAAAACTATTAACTCTATACTGAACAGAGCACCTCAGCCAAGTGACTATCAGGTGGATTGGAACAATGAATATATGCTGACTGATGCCCACAGAACACAAGTCCTTAACGGTGTGACACTACTGGCAAAATAAATAAGAAGGTCATTATGTGAAAATAATCATTAGTAAACGTTTATTTTTTTCAATGTCAACCCACAGGTACCTCTCATATTCAGTACAGTAATCATGTATTTAAATAGCAAGACTTTCTTACCAATCGAGGGACAAAGTCTATTCTACTGACTCTTCTTTTTCAAAATATTCAGAGCGATTCTCACTGGAGAATCTGCATTTCCTTACCTCTGATGTACAGAGGTGATGCTGCAGCCACATCAACTTAAACATTTATTTCCCTTCTCTACCAATAGCCGAGCTTCTGAGCCCTACCCAACAAATATATTGCACATGGGTATCTTCCAAGGTTGATCTGTCACAGAGGGGATATATTCAGTGTTTGAAGGTTAATAAGGAAAGGCAGTAATTCCTGACCTTGTGCAGCTGAGATAAAGATAATGCAGAGAAGGCCCTGGGGAATAGGAGAGAAGTACTGTACATAAACTACGGCCTTTGACCATCATAAACACAAAAGGAAATAAGCAGATTAAAACAACCTCACTATCCAAGAACATCAGAGAGAAGAAATAAAGGTTGCTGGTTCTTAATCCAATCATATCAGGAGGATAAGCAAGCACAGCTTCTGACCCAGGACACATCTTTTACCTGAGAAGCTGCCATGTCCTCCTGGTCCTGCTCCTCCTCTGGATTCTTTTCTCAGGTGACCAAGTGCTGAGGAGTCAAGTTTGCACTCTGAGAATGTGTCTTCAAAGGCACAGCGCTTTTCTCTACTCCCACCACAATCACTGGCAGACGGAGCTGGAAACAGTGAATACCCCACCCTTTCCTCTCCTTAGTCACTGGGCTGCACAAGAAGATGCTACATGGACACGTCACTGAGATTGTTTTCTGTCTTCATGTGCTCTCCCCTCCCACAGATTTCCAGAAACTACTACAAAAATAAGAACGTATGCTGCTCTCCTGAACCCCACATCCAACAGAGCATTCCCTTATGTCCCCTGAACAAAGCCTGCTCCCCACTCTCACACATGCATTCCAGAGCCCTCCTGCTAATCAATGGGTTCACCTGACCATCACCGAGGCACCATATTCAACAATGATGACCAGTGGAGAAGTTGACTAACTCTGTGGCGGAGCCCACAACTGCTGTCATTGCTTAGATCTCCTCACCTGATCTAATAACATCCCGAAGGGGTACAGTTTAGCCCTAAAAACCATGCAGAACCCATCGGGTTGAAAGCCCTACTTGGCATCTGTAATCTGCTTGCTGCCCCTGCACTCACTGCCACAACTCCTCTCTTCACAAGCACTCTCTCTGTCTGAAGTGCATCTTACTCAACAGGGAGGATATCAAAGGGGGCTTCCAAATATCTGCACCCTGGAGAGCAATTCGTGCTCTATGGGCCGCGAACCATCAAGCACACGGATTGTTGGCTCTACCTGACTTACCACTTGAAATGGTGAGGGCTGGCCCGGCTGCCCAGGCCACGTCTCTCGGGAGAAAATCCACAAAGGGAACGTGGACAAACCTCCGCGGAAGGGCCTCAGAGTTTCCGCGAAAATACACCTCCGCGCCAGCGAAATGATCTGGTTGTGGAGGCATCTCACCTGTACTCTGGACTCACGACTATTTCAACGACAGTAGCGACGGTCTGGTTTCTCGTGCACAGGACTGTGAACTCAGAGAATTAGCAGCGAACCGGAAACACCCAAACGATAAAGATTTGCAGGACCGGCAGAGCTCTACCACTACTTCCGGGAGTCTCACGACTGCACATGCGCACTTTCTCCAAGAATGCAGGGGTGGGAGTCTGAGCAGAGCACTTCCGGTGATGGGCGGGGTCTGACTACAGGCCTCAGGGTGTGGAAGACATGCCTGGCAGAGCCGTGAACAGGTCTTAGGGTTGAGGCCAGGATTCCTTCTGCATATATCTCCCTGGTGATATTCTTCACCTGATCACCCCATTTGACTTAGGAACCATTTTGTACGGCTTTAACATAATTACAAACTTTCCGAATTTCTGTCAAAAATTATTATGATACTTCTATAGTAAAATTTCAGGTGCTTGTTTGACACTTTATATTTGTAACTTTTCTTTTACATTTATATTCACTGTAGTTTAGTACTTTATGAGTCTCAGTTCATTGTTACCGTATACATTGATTCCCAGCTGGTGTCCGAGGGAATTGATGGGTGTGGTGGGATATCCCACAATTTGGTGACCCAAGAGTGTCAGATTTTACTGTGATGGTGGGTGGGATAATATTTGTTTGTCTAAATGGATCATAGAGGAGAAAAAACACACTAGGAACGCTTCTCCACAACAGCAGAGGAAAACTGCGTTTTTTCTACAGAGAACACTCTGCTTATCAAAAGAAAAATACACATCCTTTAAATATGCACATAGTGCTATAGCAAGACCAAACACTGTCTGGGCCCCCAGCAATTCTTCATAAATTTTACATGAATACCAATGATACAAAAGGTTTTTTTGAAAGTTCTTCCTATGTATGACTACTCTAACAAATGTATAGAAACCTTCAGTGAGACTCCTCTGGTTCAAAACCCTTCGTAGGATCCTTCTCACATAACACGTTGTGCGCAAACACAACAATAATACCTCAATATTGTACCCACTCAGTAGAAAAAGTTGGTACCCATTGTACTCTGGTCCACAACAAATGTGCAGTTTTTCTGGGCAGAATGTAGTTCCTGGTCCTATTTCTGGGGGCCAGAGGAAGGAATGATCCTTTTCTTGACTTCAGTTGTGCTGAGAATAAATATCTAGCCCTTCTGTTTCCTGGTCCCTGATTGAACCTAATCACTTGTACTACGAAGTATGCCTTCCTCCTGAGGAAAACAGCTTTGTCCATCTCCTTTCGGCTAATAAATATTCATACTTTCACTGGGTATTGTAAGTTTATGAGGTTACAGTGAATGTTCTGATACAACTTTGTGCAACTGTAAACAACACACAGTATATGTTACAAAACAGCACTTTGTGTGAAAAAGAGTGCTCCCTTTTTTTTACTTACAGTTACCATTTTTAGCAATTCCTGACCAGATTTTTAGGTTTATTCCAGGGTCCAATTGCCTCTCAGTTATCCCTGGAAGAACAAGTATAGTTTTCCATCACTAGTATATTGTATTTATAATATGGAATTTCACTGGAGGCATTGAAATTAACTGGACTCTTATTTCAAAGGGCCTGAGGGCCATGTTCTTCATTTAGAGTGTGCCAGGGATTTCTGTTTTAACTTCAGGTGGACTCTCAAATTATTCCTTAATGTTCAGTTTAGGACTCAGGGATGAGTCACAGTTCCACTCTTGAAGTCCCACCTGCAAATCAGTTCCTTCATTTTTGAAGGGAGGACTATTGAAATATGGTGTTAAATGCAATGGAAAAGTTAAAATCACCTATAAGACAAAAATATTTGGGGGGCTGATGGGAACAAATTATAGGTGGAGGACATCAGGTGTCAGTAGCCATGGTAACAGCACTGCGAAGCTCACTTTTTCTGGTAAATATGCTGGCTCTGAATATGCATACCAGTCAGAGGCATGGGAAGGAGGAAAAGACTGAGAGCAAGCAATGTAGAAGGGGAGGGCGTTAAGGGTGAAAACAAGGGGAAGTAACTGGTGAAGCAACATGTATGAGAGACCAAGGACATGGAATAGGGTGGGGATTGACTGTGGAGTTGGGATTCGGGATAGTGGAGTAAAGCAATGGGGGAAATACTGGACAAGTGTAATAGAACAATAATAAAATATTGAGGAATATAAAAATAATTGAAATTCCAAGGCAAAGCTTGTTTCTATGTCCCTTCCTCTCTCTATAAATACCAATCCATCAATAAAAATTAATAAAAATGTAATAAAAACTGTCTTGGTAGACTGAACATTATCTATGCAGGGTTATAGGTCATGGCTAAATTTTATTCATTAAAACTGGAAACCTAAGATATATTGAAAATAAAAATGTGTATGCTTATATTACACACAAATAAGCATGCAAAAAGGCACATAGAAATGGGTGGAAGGCGCAAGGATATGAAAATTGTCGGTCCCACATGCCCAATTTTGTGTGGTGGTTAAAAACTGGGATACATAACTTGGCTGCAGAAGTTCCCGCTCAAGTGTGAGAGATCCCAGCGTGACTCCAGAACTTCCTGCCCCACATGCACTGGTGGGAAGACAAGTACCCATAAACTCTGGCTGTAGAAACCAGCGAGGGTTTGGTGGAGGGACACAGCAGGTACCTGGAGTCCCACGTGTTTCCATTAAAGGGCCTGAGAACAGACTTACATGGACTCAGCCATTCCCAGCCTCGGCATTGTGGCAGCAATTGGCCATAAGAGAAGAAATGAATGGTCTGGCATCATGGTGGGAGCTGGAGGGGATACTTTCTCAGACAGATGTGCTGTCAGAGGTAATTGTTTCTTTTCCTCAAGAACACCCACCACCTTCACAAGACTCAGTAGGGTAGCCACCACACCTGAGTCTCCTACCACCTGGCTACAGCTCTTAGCTCTGCTCTGCTGATTCCCTGATATTTCCCCCACCAAAACCACAGGCCCACCCAAGCTCTTTCCAGTAGCTTTTTCACATATCTGGCCTGTATGAGATCCTGCTTCAGACTTTTCTAATATCTATCAAATATGCCATGTGACTTTTGCATATTCTGTAACACCTGCTATGTGGCCTTTGGTTTGATGCCATCACCAACAGGCCATTTTTCACAGCTTGACTTCTCCTGGGCACCTCTAAGACAATCTAAAGTGGCATCCACCTGAAGGCCATTTTGTATGTTATAGCAAGTCACCTAGCAGGGCAGAAGTGGCAGGACAGGTAAACACCACAAAGCTAGGACATCTGGCAGGCAGCATCATTTGATGTCAAAGTAACACCCAACAACCTCTACAAGAAACAAACTGAAGAAGCAGCCTCAGTGGTAACCAGAGTCACAATGAAGTAAGTCCAGCTTTGAGGGATTGACCCCTGAACAAGTGATGTGCCACAGTACTCGGCATTGGAGGTTGGTTGTTGCTGCCAGTGCTCATAGTCAACTGATGCAGTAACAAAACCATCCCATTAATGGGAGAGGGGTTTTCAGGAACTACAATAAAGGACATATGGACAAAACCAAGGGGGAGGGTGGAGGCGGGGGATGGAGGTGGATTTGGCTGGGGTGGAGTGGAGGGGTGGGTAGAAAATGCAGACCACTGTAATTTAACAACAATAAAAAATGCTTAATAAAAAAGAAAAACCCATCCCATTAAAGTACAGAAGAATGCAAGGTTAAGTTACAATGGGAGTGTGTACACTGCCCACAATGGAAAGGAGGGCACAACTGGAGCACCCAACTCCGGTGAACAGGGAGCCTGTGCCAGTGGATTCTGTAGGACACTCACTACATATGTCCACTCTACAAAGGCCAAGCAACATAGCAGCTCTACCCTATATATAGAAACAGACACAGGGAGGTGAACAAAATCAAGATTAACAACCTTGTCCTACCTGAAAGAACAAACCTTAGAGACTTGGAAATTAAGAACAACATGACAATAACCAGAGGGAAGGTGGGAGGAGATAATGGGGGAGAAGGGGAGAAGAGTTTCCAGGAATAACTATAAAGCACACATGCAGAAAAGCAAAGGGAGGGTGGAATAAGGAGAGGGAGATGGGGATGGCTGGGGTGGGGGGAGTGGTGGGGGACAAATGCAGACAACTGTACTTGAAAAACAACACAATCAAAAATGAAAAAAGAAATGAACAGTTTCATTTCTTAATAAAGGAGATAATGAATATTCAGTAAGCAACAGGATGTCACTAGTACACATCTAGAATCTAAAATTAAATCCAGATCTAGAGTTTTTGATTCCTGTCATTTGTCAAATGGTATCAATATAGAACAGTCAAGATATATTGCATGATAATGTGAATCCAAAAAAAAACTCTTGTAGTAATTTAAAAAATATTAATCAGAACTCTGAAATTATACTTGTTTGCACTTACAAACATTATTTTAGTGTTTTTCAAGAACAGTTGTCTCCACTTTAAGAAATTAGCATTTGCCCTGCTGGTGTAGTCAGTGGGTGGAGCATGGGCTGTGAATCAAAGGGTGTCCGCTTCACTTCCCAGTCAGGTCACATGCCTAGGTTGTGGGACAGGTCCCCAGTGTGGCCATGTGAGAGGCAGACACACACTGATGTTTCTCTCCCTCTCTTCCTCCATCCCTTCTCTTTAAAAATAAAAAAGTATTTAAAAAATAAAGTAGGATAAAAAATGGGGTTTTCTTTGGGAGATGGCAGTAACATAGGTGGGAGCGGAGTCCACTTCCCCTCAACGCCAGTGAAATACCTAGCTGATCTGAGGAGCACAGCGAACAGCCAACAGTATTCCAGCCTATATGAAGATTGGAGACCAAAGATAGAGGACATCGAAAGATCAGACGGTAAGAAGAGTGCTTAAGGACAAAAAGATCCCCGATCCCGCGTGGGGACGCGGGCGACTGAAGCCCCTGCCCGGGCGCAGGGTCTGCTGCATGATTCCTGGGAGAGAGCCAGGCTGGGCTGTGTGAGCAGCCAGGTGCTTGTTTGGACCAGGGGGTCTTGAATAGGAAGAATTTCTCAAAAAGGGAAGGAAAATATAGGCACGTAGTAGCTAGTTAGAGAACTCGCCGCAGCAGCCGAGTCCTCTGGCGCCCCTCCCCCCTCAGCGCCTGGACTGTGAACGCCAAAAAGCAGCCCTGGAGCTCAACAGAAGCCCGGCTGGCTCGCAATCAAATTAGTGGACTAGGGGCCCACACCTGAAACACCTGGTAAGTGCGAGCCCTGATAAGCAGCCCAGCTGCCTGAGCGCCAGACCCAAAGTGCGCCAGTGGGTGCATACCCCAATCAGTGGCCTGGGGCACACACCTGAAACCCCAGGTGGGTGGGCACCCTGATAAGCGCCAGGCAGCCTGGGAGCACAGACAAAAAACTCCTGGGTGAGCATGCAACCAGATCAGTGGCTGGCTGCCCCCACGCACAGACCCAAAGCAGGGGATCAGCAACCAACCGAAGTCAAAAGCAGAGATCGGCCACACAACCCGATCAAGGGCCTGGCTGCCTGCAGGCAACCACAGCCAAAAGCACTGGTTCTGAAAAACTCCTACGTAGCCCCTGCTCACAGAACTCTGCAGGGCCTACTGGCTCTCTAGGAGGAAGGCAGAACGCCCAGCAGAGGGGAGCTGCAGGGCTAGGAGAGACTGCATTCCCCGGAAAGACTCGACACAGTAGGGGGCTGCACTACCCCATAGCAGCACCGAAAGCCCCTAGCATCTAAGACAGCAAAGAGCAAGAAGGTGGAATGTGAGTTGCCCCTAATTGGTGCAACTCAAGGACAGCACAGCTGGTGAACTAAAGGCCTAGGGGGAAGCAGAAGGACCCGGAGGAACTAGACTGAAGGCTGAACAAAAGGGAAGAGTGTGGCTCAGGAAGGGAGAAAAGTGAAACCAATCCTTCCAACCACCCCCTCCCATTCCACAGACAGGACGACCAGCAGAACTAACCTGACCAGTTTAAGGCCAGCAGAAGACGTTTTTTTTTTTTCTTCTTTTTTCTTTCCTGTTTTCCCTCTGAATTCCTTCTTCCTTTCTGTACTTCTTTCTTTTTTTATTCCTTCTTCCTTCCACCCTTTACCACTTTTATTCCTTCTTCCTGCCTTCTTTTATTTATTCTGTTGTTTTAATTATTGTCAAAAAATTCCTTCATATCTTGCCTCCGATCTTTCTTTACTCCTACTCCCTTCCTTCCTTTCCTTCTATTTCCTTTTTCCTTCCTTCCATTCTTTTTCTCTTTTTTTTGCCCCCATTCCTCTTTCGCCCACAGGTGAGACAAGAAAACCTGGAGTGCTGAAAAGACCAGAGTAAGACTGTGTTACACACCCATAAACATCAGCTCAAGACCAGTGAGCACAGGAGATTAGGGAGACAGCACCACTGAATCCCATTGGCATTCTACCATAGAAGTTCATACCATAAACCCACGG
Organism: Desmodus rotundus; assembly: GCF_022682495.2. Classification (NCBI taxonomy): domain Eukaryota; kingdom Metazoa; phylum Chordata; class Mammalia; order Chiroptera; family Phyllostomidae; genus Desmodus; species Desmodus rotundus. Next base: position 185,490 of record NW_026527665.1, on the reverse strand, counting down.
AGTCAGAATAGAGCAATTTAACAAGCAGAGGCTAACAAGAAGAGTCTCACAAACAATGGGAAGACAAAGAAACAATCCCCAAATGAAGGAAAGGAGGTGGCCTCAGAAAGAATGCTAACTGAAAAAGAGGCAAGTCAACTATCAGATACTGAGTTCAAAGCAATGGTCATCAGGAAGCTCACTGAGCTCTCTGAGCTCAAAGAGAACTACCAGAAACTACAGGGAAACTACAGTGAACTCACTGCAAACTATATCAACATGAAAAAGGAAATAGAAACTATCAACGAGGGCCAAGAGGAAATGAAGAATAAAATTTCTGAATTGAAGAACACAGTAGAAGGAATGAAAAGCAGATTTATGAAGCAGAGGATCAGATCAGCGAGCTGGAGGACAAAGTAGAAAAAAACACCCAGAAAGAGCAAGAAAAGGGAAAGAGGCTCAGAAAGAATGAAGAGGCAATAAGGGAAATACAGGACAACATGAAACGTAACAATATCCATATAATAGGAATACCAGAAGGAGAAGAAGAGAAAGGGATAGAAAACCTATTTGAAAAAGGAATGATGGAAAATTTCCCTAATCTGAGGAGAGAAAAAGTCACCCAAATCCAGGAAACACAGAGAGTCCCAAGCAAGAGGAACCCAAAGAGACCCACTGTAAGACACATCATAATTAAAATGGCAAATTTCCAAGACAAAGACAGGATCTTAAAGGCAGCAAGGGAGAAAAAGGAAGTAACGTACAAGGGAGCCCCAATAAGGTTAGCAACTGACTTCTCAATGGAAACGCTGCAAGCCAGAAGAGAATGGCAAAAAATATTCCAAGTAATGAGAACCAGAGGCCTGCAACCAAGACTACTTTACCCAGCAAGGCTCTCAATCAAGATAGAAGGCCAAATAAAGAGTTTCCCAGACAAAAGAAGTCTAAAAGAGTACAGCTCCACCAAACCAGCTCTGCAAGAGATGCTAAAGGGACTGCTTTAAGGAAAGGTAGGAAGAGAGAGAGACAGAGGAACACAGGTAGGAAAAAATGGCAATGAATAACTACCTATCAAAAATAACCTTAAATGTAAATGGACTAAATGCACCATTCAAAAGATATAGAATAGCCGAATGGATAAGAAAACATGACCCACACATATGCTGCCTAGAAGAGACCCATCTCAGGACAAAAGACTTACACAGACTGAAAGTGAAGGGCTGGAATCAAATTTTCTAAACAAATGGAGAAGTAAAAGAAAGCAGGGGTAGCAATACTCATATCAGACAAAATAGACTTCAAAACAAGGGCCATAAAGAGAGACCCAGAAGGTCACTTCATAATACTCAAAGGAAGACTCCACCAAGAAGACATAAACATTGTAAATATATATGCACCCAACATAGGAGCACCCAAATACATTAAGAAAATCTTGGAGGACTTCAAGAAAGATATTGACAGCAACACAATTATAGTAGGGACTTTAACACCACACTATCAAAAATGGACAGGTCTTCCAAACAAAATATCAAGAAGGATATTGTGTCACTTAACAATACCCTAGAGGAAATGGACTTAACTGATATATATAGAGCTTTTCATCCCAAAGAAGCAAAATACACATTCTTTTCAAGTGTCCATGGAACTTTTTCAAAGATAGACCACATGATAGGACACAAAGCAAGCCTCAACAAATTCAAGAAAATTGAAATCATATCAAGCATTTTCTCTGAACACAAGGGACTGAAACTACCAACCAACGCTAAAGGAAAATACCGAAAACAAACAAAATCATGGAGACTGAATAGCAGGCTATTAAACAATGAATGGGTCAAGAACAAGATTGGGGAAGAAATGAAAAACTTCCTGGAAACAAATGAAAATGAACTCACAACAACCCAAAACCTATGGGACACAGCAAAGGCAGTCCTGAGAGGGAAGTTCATAGCAATACAGGCCTACCTTAAGAAGATAGAAACATCTCAAAGGAACAACCTAACCCTACGGCTACAAGAAATGGAGGAACAACAACAAAGACAGCCCAGAGCAAGCAGAAGGAAGGAAATAACCAAGATCAGAGCAGAGTTAAATCACATAGAGACTAAAAGCACAATTGTAAGGATCAATGAATCCAGGAGCTGGTTCTTTGAAAAGATAAACAAAATCGACAAGCCTTTAAGTAGGCTCATCAAGAAGAAAAGAGAGAGGATCCAAATAAACAGAATTAAAAATGAAACAGGAGAGATTACAACTGATACCACAGAAATACAAACAATTGTAAGAAATTACTACAAAGAACAGTATGCAAAGAAATTTGAAAACTTAGGTGAAATGGACACATTTCTAGAAAAATATAATGTTCCAAAACTGAATGAAGAAGAAGCAGAAAACCTGAACAGACCAATAACAGCAGACGAAATTGAAGCAGTCATCAAAAAACTCCCAACACACAAAGCCCTGGACCAGATGGTTTCACAGGAGAATTCTACAAAGCATTTAAGGAAGAGCTAACCCCCAGCAATATATTAAAAAGATCATCCACCATGACCAAGTGGGATTCATCCCAGGGATGCAAGGATGGTACAATATTCGCAAATCAATAAACATAATACATCACATCAACAACAGCAAAGACAAAAATCACATGATCATATCAATAGATGCAGAAAAAGCATTCGATAAGATACAGCACCCATTTCTGATAAAAACACTCAGCAAAGTGGGAATAAAGGGAGCAGTCCTCAACATCATAAAGGCCATATATGAGAGACCTACAGCCAACATCATACTCAATGGACAAAAACTTAGAGCTTTCCCAGTAAGATCAGGAACAAGACAAGGATGCCCTCTCTCACCACTCCTATTCAACATAGTATTGGAAGTCCTAGCCACAGCAATCAGACAAGAGAAAGCAATAAAAGGCATCCAAGTTGGAAAGGAGGAAATGAAAATGTCACTGTTTGCAGACGACATGATAGTGTACATGGAAAATCCTATAGACTCCACCAAAAAACTACTCGACCTAATAAATGAATTTGGCAAAACAGCTGGATACAAAGTCAATACTCAGAAATCAAACGCATTCCTGTATACCAACAACGAAACTGAAGAAACAGAAATCAGGAAAAAAATGCCATTTGATATAGCAACAAGAAAAATAAAGTACCTAGGAATAAACCTAACCAAGGAGGTAAAAGACCTGTACTCAGAAAAATACACAACACTGAAGAAAGAAATTAAGGAAGACACAAACAAATGGAAGCATGTACCATGTTCATGGATTGGAAGAGTTAACATCATCAAAATGGCCATACTACCCAAAGCAATTTATAGATTCAATGCAATACCTATTAGAGTACCCATTACATATTTCACAGATATAGAACAAACATTGCAGAAATTCATATGGAACCATAAACGACCCCGAATAGCTGCAGCAATTTTGAGAAAGAAGCACAAAGCAGGAGGGATCACAATACCTGATATCAAACTGTATTACAAGGGCACTGTAATCAAAACAGCCTGGTACTGGCATAGAAACAGGCACATAGACCAATGGAACAGAACAGAGAGCCCAGAAATAAACTCAAGTTTATACGGGCAATTAGTATTTGACAAAGAAGGCAGAAGCATAAAATGGAACAAAAACAGCCTCTTCAACAGATGGTGTTGGGAGATCTGGACAGCTACGGGCAAAAAAATGAAACTTGATCACCAGCCTACGCCATACACGAAAATAAACTCAAGATGGATAAAAGACTTAAATATAAGTTGTAACACTATAAAAGTCCTTGAGGAAAACATTAGGAGGAATATCTCAGACATTCCACGCAGCAACATCCTCACAGACACATCCCCTAAAGCAAGGGACATAAAGGAAAGAATAAACAAATGGGACCTCATCAAAATAAAAAGCTTCTGCATCGCTAAAGAAAACAGCACCAAATTACAAAGAGAAACAACAGTATGGGAAAACATATTTGCCAATGATACCTCAGACAAGGGCCTGATCTCCAAAATATATAAAGAACTCACACGACTGCACTCCAGGAAGACAAACAACCCAATTAAAAAATAGGCAAACTACTTGAACAGACACTTCTCCAAGGAAGACACACAGAGGGCCCAGAGACATATGAAAAGATGCTCAGCATCACTAGCCATCAGAGAGATGCAAATTAAAACCACAATGAGGTACCATCTCACACCAGTCAGAGTGGCCAACATAAACAAATCCACAAACAGATGTTGGAGAGGATGTGGAGAAAAGAAAACCCTAGTGCACTGTTGGTGGGAATGCAGAGTGGTGAGGCCACTGTGGAAAACAGTATGGAATTTCCTCAGAAAACTAAAAATGGAACTGCCCTTTGACCCAGCAATTCCACTGCTGGGAGTATACCCTAAGAACCCTGAAACACCAATGCAAAAGAGCCTGTGCACCCCAATGTTCATAGCAGCACAATTTACAATAGCCAAGTACTGGAAGCAACCTAAGGATCCGCAAACGAATGGATCCAACAACTATGGTATATTTACACAATGGAATTCTATGCAGCAGAGAGAAAGAAGGAGCTTATACCCTTTGCAACAGCATGGATGATACTGGAGAGCTTTATGCTAAGTGAAATAAGCCAGGCGGTGAGGGACAAATACCATATGATCTCACCTTTAAGTGGAACATAAGCAATAGAAGAAAAAAGCAAACAAAATATAACCAGAGACATTGAAGTTAAGAACAATCTAACAATAGCCGGGGGGTGGGGGAGGGGGACAGTGGGAAGAGGGGATTACAGGAACTACTATAAAGGACACATGGACAAAATCAAGGGGGAGGGTGGAGGTGGGTGAGGGAGGTGGGTTCAGCTGGGGTGGGGTGGAGGGATGGGGAGAAAAGACATACAACTGTAATTGAATAACAATAAAAAAAATAAAAATAAAGTCTTAAAAATGCGAAAAAAAATAAAAAATCCAATAAAAATTAAAAAAAATAAAGTAAAATGAAATTTGCATTTGTTAAGCAGAGCACTCTGATACTGCATAGTGAGCAGCAGTTATATAAAAGGCCACAAGACAAAATGAAATAGACTTTATTCCCTTGAGAAGTATGCAGCAGACCTGAAACAGCTACATGTGAGGAAGAGGCCAGATGACTCATATGGAGACTGTATGAATTTTAAGATATGTGATTTTATACAGGTTCATGTGCAGAGGACTTTGGGTTTCTCAAGCTAAGTTGAGATCATTCCAAATAAACCAAAAAACCTAGGTCTTGCTAAAGTGTGCAGAGATCTTCTCTAATGGCCATGCATGGTGAAAGCCTGGGTTGCATGGAAGACTGTAGCACTCAGGTGCTGCCAGGAAGTCAGGTGAAGAAGGTACATTTAACTGTGACTCTGTCAGATGCTGTCTATTGCTGAAATTGCAGGAGAAGGAACCCAGTTCAAGGCTCCTAGGTACAGAAAATAAATGCCACTGCAGCAATATCATAAAGTAGCTTAGCTGAACTCTTCAAAAACACATATTATCTATTGTATTTATTAGAATGGTGAATGAGGTACAATAAAATACATCAATAGTGGGGATTTTTCACATTATTGAATGTCTCAGGACACTAAGGAAAGAAACTGATAATGCCATAATTGTACTACCTTACCCAATTATACATTGTTATCTATAAATTTCAGTAATGTTAAACAGGGAAACATGTTCCAAAATATTCACCTTTATTAATAAAAAATATAAAATCACACATTATCTAAACAATGAATCGCAGTACAATTGTGTTACCATTTGTCAACACACACAATGCAAACATTTGGGGAGTGTTACTGTTCTTGTATTGAATGACCGCAATGTGCACTTTTCTTTGGTTTTCTTACTGGAGGCTACCTGCTTAGCAAATGGGGATGTACAACAAGGTTAGGCACTGAGATTTGAACTCTTCACATTCCCTCACAGATTGCTGATGGCTTTCTTATTGCAACCACATCAACAAAGAATCAACTATGACTACCATGGAGACACACCAGGATTTAATAAATTGACATTTTCTTTAAAGGCAGGTTGAGAAAAGTACTTAGAATTTATAATGTTCCTATGTGTTACTATAACTCAAAATAGGATGACTTTCATCATGACATGCAACAAAATTCTGAGTAACCTAAAACAAGCAACTTCATTTAGATTTCTTCATACTTAGTGCATTACAGTGTCCTCAATCTTCTATGCTAATGCACTTATGAGTGAAGCTCAGCTCATATACAAGAGTTCATAGGTTAACGAATCAACAAACAGCCCATTGATTTCACACACACCAGGAATAAGATCATAGTAGGATCCACTGACAGGAGACTAAAATCAATTTAACATTTCCTTCTCAAAATATTTCAAACACTGTCAATATACAATAGTTTATATTCTGAGTAATTATACATATCTAGACATCCATTCCCTTGACATTTTGAAGCACTCTGAAAAGTAACGATTGATGATTTAAATTTTGGATGATTTTCTGTATGAAGTATTCTGATTCAGAGTCATATCTGAAACCTATCGTTAACTTTCTACTGTGATTATGATGTTTTGAGACTCTTTTCCAATTACATACATTCCTGATTTTTACACTTGCAAGCCACTTTCAGGTATAAATTCTTGGGCTTATGGGAACTGTGTAAAAGTCGTTCATTCTTTATGAATGTAGAAATCCACCCTACTGAGCATTCCTTGATATATAATGAGGCTGCTGGTCCACGTATACGATTTTCTACAATTTCCCTTTTCATGTTTTTTATAGTGTGAATTATCATATGCCACATAAGAAGTGAATGTTCAAGAAAAGGTGCCTTAAAATGTTGAGTACGTTTTGAATATAGGTTAAAATGTTACCACAGTGTCTACGTTTGTACAGTTTTTCTCCAAATGGATGTCTCTCCATTTGGGTAAGGCAGCTCTGATGAATAAAAGACTCGTTATATACACTACCTTTATATGTTTTCTCTCCAGTACAAGTGACCTGGTGTCAAAAAGTTTTGCTGCATAGTCCACATATGTAAGCCTTGTGTCCAGTATGAATTCTCTGAAGTTTAGTAATGGTAGGAAGTGGCTAAAGGCTATATGCCATCATATACATTTAAAAGGCTTCTCTACAGTATAAAGATATTTTATGGTGAATGTTCATTGAGGACTGGTTAAAGCCTTTGCCTCGTAGGGTATAGAAGTAGGGTATTCCTCAGTGATAATTACTGGATATTCAGAAAGGTTTGAGGACTGTAAAAGTGCCTTATTACATACTCAACACTTACAAGGTTTGCCTCCAATATGAATTTTCTGATGGGAAGAATGTTTACAGTCCCGGTTGAAGGCTTTAGTACATATTTTACATATATAAGGTTTTTTCCCAGTATGAATATTCTGATGCTCAGTAAGGGTCGAGGTCCAGCTAAAGACTTTGCCACATTGTATACATTCATAAGGCTTCTCTCCAATATGAATTTTCTGATGACTAGTAAGTATGAGGACCGGCTAAAGGCTTTGCCACACTGTGTACATTCATAAGGCTTCTCTCCAGTATGAATTTTCTGATGTTGACTAAGTGCCTTCAGGTGCCTAAAGGCTTTGCCACATTGTGTACATTCATGAGGCTTCTCTCCAGTAGGAATTTTCTGATGTTGAGTAAAGTTTAAGGAGTATGTAAATGGTTTGCCACATTGTGTACATTCATAAGGCTTCTCTCCAGTATGTATTTTCTGATGTTGTGTAACTTCTGAGGACCACATAAAGGCTTTCCCACATTCTCTGCACATATAATCCTTTTCACAAGTAGGAATATTGTGATGCTGGGCAAGATTATAGGACTCTGTAACGGCACTGCCACCTTCACTACATTTGAAAAATTTCTCTCTTGTTTGAATTTTCTGATTATCATTAAAATTTGAGCACTGGGTATAAGCTTTAGCACATTCTCTACATTTGTCAGGCCTTTGTCCAGTGTAGATTATGTGATGATTGGGAAGGGTTCAGGTAATCCAAAATGCTTTTCCACATTTATTACAAATATCAGGCTTTTGTCCAGGAAAACCTGTTTTATGTAGAGTTACACCTGAAAACCAATGACCTGTTTTACCACAGTCTTTACATGTATATTCTTTCCTGGGACATATTTTGTCAAGTGCATTTAGATTAGATATTTGATTGAAGAATTTTCTGCATGGTAAATATGTGTAAACTTTCCCCCCGACAGTAATATTCATTTCTTTAGTGCTATTTGAAGATTGCTTTAAACGTTTGATATTTTCACTTTGCTGGTTTGTCTTCTCCACAATAGGGTAAATCTGACGAGTACTCTGATTTGCCTGTTGGTCAAAGCCTTTTCCACCTTTGTACAGGATGTCTAGAAGCTGACTCTTGTGATATACACTAGGATTTGACACGTGGGTAAAATTCGTCCAATGTTCATTGCATTGACTACTTCTGTCCTCATCACATGCACTCTGGTAATTATTGAACACAGTAAGGCCGTTAGTGACATCCATAATTTCATTAAACATGTGCCCTTACCACCAAATAACCATTCTGTGATCCTTATTACAGTATGGTTGTTGTAGTAAAATTCACTCCCAAGTTCATGAAAAGACTATACAGTGAAAGAAAAGAAAATATTATTTCCAATAGAGTATAATATTTCCTAATTATCAAATTCATCACATTTAAGCTTTATACATGCATAGGAAATCAATACATTCCACAAATTATTGAATGAAAATTCAGTCCTACTTTACATTTTAAGTATTTCAAACGATTACCCGCACCACAAATTATGAGATTTCCTAGACTTTCCAGACTGCGTTTAGAACAGGAGTGCCAGTGGCATTTTTACCGGATAAAGACATCAGCGTTGCAGTTGCTTTCCCTCGCCTGAAAATAATTTGAGGAACGCATATGCATAACTACTCCTTATCTAGGGGAAGGGAACTTGGAACTGTTACCAGGTAGAAGCAACTTGCTGAGCCAGATAAAACAAGGTGGACGGCCAGAATTGGTCCACAAGCATTGCTTTGCCACATGTGCTTTACAAGAATACCTACACTAGAATATTGTTTTCAGTTTTCCTACATGGAAACCAATTGATCTGAAAATGTAACTGACCTAAAGTGGAAGTTTTCCAAAACTGGAACTATTTTTCACATCTTTAGATAAGAAGGGTTTTATCATGAATAATTTTCCATATTTAGGTTTCTCCATTTAAACATCCTTTCTTTCTTGTTACAAAATTCCTTATCAGTATGAAAGGCACACCTCTCATATCTTACCAGTGCTGCTCTAAAGATAAAATCTTCCATGCTTGACCTTTGCAAGAAGTCCTGGTTGTCTGCAGAAGACAGAAATGAAAGATACAAAATAAAGGTTCACAGGTGTGACACGCAGGTGAATGTACATAGAACATACAGGAATTTTTAAACAAGTCACATGGTTGAGAATGTCAATAAACTATAAATATTGGCAGCAAGACCAAATGTGGTTCAATGAGAAAAAGTCACAGGGAGTAGAACAACAGTTGCTCACACTTGGCAACCACTCTACCCACATCGCCTAGCACATAATGGCAATTGTAGAAGAAAACTCCCCATTCCCAGGTGTTTTCTAGACAGATAGAGGGTCCTGTGTGTTCGATGATCTCACTGTTTTCCTGCATCCTCGAATTCATGTTCCTGGTTTGCAGGACAAAGAGTGCTCACACCAGAAAAGCACATTTTTAACACATTAAAATGTACAGTAAAAAGAAAGGGTAATAGTTGAAGCACCACAGAAACCACTGGACTGAAGACCAATATCATGCATAAAAAAACACCATGGGCTTTGAAAAAGAAACAGACACTAGTAAAGTTCAAACTTACACACCCATATCAACAATGCACAACCCCTTGTGTTTAAAAAATTAGAGTGTAAACTGGGGTGATTGCTATTTCTTTTATTCTTTTAACTTGGAGAAAGCAGGTTCATAAAGCCTAGTTGTTTACAATTTTGAACCTGAACAAATATATCAAGAGAGGAAAGAGAAAATCAAGGTCTAATCAGAAACTGAAATGCATCTACAAAACCGACACTACCTGTACTGAAATGTACTAATTTCAGTGCACCTTCAACTTGATAAAGAAGTGAAAATAACCACCTGAAAATAGAAACATAGGAAAATAAGACAACTACTTAATATCACCATATCTGTGAATGACCAAAATGACAATGAAAAGAGACATAACATAAAAATAAGCAAACAGAAAATGGGAAGCTATAGAACACAATACTCAAATTTAAAAATGTATTAAAATACAGAAAAATCTATCGGTTGCCACTTCATGTCCCCAACCAGGGCCCAGGCCCAGAACACAGGCAGGTTCCTTGTCCCAGAAGTTATCCAGCGATCTCAGCTTTGAGGAAAAACATGCTAAACTCTGACACAAGCTACATGTGTCCTCTATAGGCCCTACACCTCTTACTCAGTGGCCTAGGAAAAGCAAAAGGATATTTTCTTTCCACATTCTTTTATTGTTGTTCAAGTTCAGTTGACTCCATTTTCCTCCCATCAGTCCCCCAACCCCAGCTATCCGCACTCATCCCATTGATCCTACCCTGTTTGATCCCACCCCATTTGGTTTTGTCCATGTGTCATTTATACATGTTCCACAGAAGTCTTGCCTCTTTTTCCCCTATTACCCCCACCGACCCCCCTTGTGGATGCTGTCAGTTTCTTCTTTACTTCACTGTTTCTGGTTATATTTGGCTTGGTTCTTTGTTGTGTTCATTAGGTTCCCCTTATAGGGGAGATCATATGGTATTTGTCTTTCACTGCCTGCCTTATTTCACTTAGCATAGTGCTCTGTAGTTCCATCCATGCTGTCACAAAGGGTAGGAGTTCCTTCTACCCTAGAATCCTGAAACACCAATTCAAAAGAACGTAGGTACTCCAGGGTTCATAGCAGCATAATTTACAAGAGGCAAATGCTGGAAACAACCTAAGTCCCATCAGTAAATGAATGGATTAAAAAACGATGGTACACTTAATAAGATGGCAGTGAGATAGGTGGGAGCAGAGTCCACTTCCCCTCAACACCAGTGAAATACCTAGCTGATCTGAGGAGCAGAGCGAACAGCCAACAGTATTCCAGCATATATGAAGATCAGAGACCAAAGATAGAGGACATCGAAATATCAGACAGTAAGAAGAGTCCTTAAGGACCATAAGATCCCCAGGACCCGCGCTGGACGAGGGCGACTGAGGCCCCGCCCGGGCGCAGGGTCTGCTGCAGGATTCTTGGGAGAGAGCCAGGCTGGGCTGTGTGAACAGCCTGGTGCTTGTTTGGACCAGGGGGGCTTGAATAGGAAGAATTTCTCAAAAAGGAAAAGAAAATAGAGGCATGTAGTAGCTAGTTAGAGAACTCTCCGCACAGCCACGGTCTCTGGTGCCCCTCCCCCCTCAGCCCTGGACTGTGAACGCGGAAAAGCAGCCCTAACGCTCACCTGAAGCCTGGCGGATGGGCGTCTAGGGGCCCACACCTGAAACCCCGGGTGAGTGCGAGCCCTGATAAGCAGCCCAGCTGCCTGAGCGCCAGACCCAAAGTGCGCCAGTGGGTGCATACCCCAATCAGAGCCTGGGGCCCACACCTGAAACCTCGGGTGGGTGGGCACCCTGATAAGCACCAGGCTGCCTGGGAGCACAGACAAAAAGCTCCTGGGTGAGCGCGCAACTGGATCAGTGGCTGGCTGCCCTGGGCACAGACCAAAAGCAGGGGATCAACAAGTAACTGAAGTCTAAAGTGGAGATCGGCCACACAACCCGATCAAGGGCCTCGCTGCCTGCAGGTGACCACAGCCAAAAAAAGCACTGGTTCTGAAAACTCCTACATAGCCCCTGCACACAGAACTCTGCAGGGCCTACTGGCTCTCTAGGAAGAAGGCAGAACGCCCAGCAGAGGGGAGCTGCAGGGCTAGGAGAGACTGCATTCCCCGGAAAGACTCGACACAGTAGGGGGCTGAACTACCCCATAGCAGCACCGAAAGCCCCTAGCATCTAAGACAGCAAAGAGCAAGAAGGTGGAATGTGAGTTGCCCCTAATTGGTGCAACTCAAGGATAGCCACAGCTGGTGAACTAAAGGTCTAGTGGGGAGCAGAAGGACCAGAGGAACTAGACTGAAGGCTGAACAACAGCGAAAAGTGTGGCTCAGGAAGGGAGAAAAGTGAAACCAATCCTTCCAACCACCCCCTCCCATTCCACAGACAGGACGACCAGCAGAACTACCCTGACCAGTTTAAAGCCAGCAGAAGACTTTTTCTTTTTTTCTTCTTCTTCTTCTTCTTTTTTACTTCTTTCTTTCCCCCTGAATTCCTTCTTCCTTTCTGTCCTTCTTTCTTTTTTTATTCTTTCTCCCCTCCATCCTTTACCTTTTTTATTCCTTCTTCCTGCCTTCTTTTATTTATTCTCTTGTTTTAATTTTTGTCAAAAAATGCCTTCTTATCTTGCCTCCGATCTTTTTTTATTGCTACTCCCTTCCTTCCTTTCCCATTCTATTCCCTTTTTCCCTCCTTCCATTTTTTTTTCTTCTTTTTTCTTTCCTTCTTTCCCCCTGAATTCCTTCTTCTTTTCTGTCCTTTCTTTTTTTATTCCTTCTTCCTTCTACCCTTTACCACTTTTATTCCTTCTTCCTGCCTTCTTTTATTTATTCTGTTGTTTAATTTTAGTCAAAAAATTCTTCCTTATCTTGCCTCCGATTTTTCTTTATTCCTACTGCCTTCCTTCCTTTCCTTTTCTATTCCCTTTTTCCCTCCTTCAGGTTTTTTTTTTTGCCCCCATTCCTTTTTTTCCCACAGGTGAGACAAGAAAACCTGGAGTGCTGAAAAGACCAGAGTAAGACTGTGTTACACCCATAAACATCAGCTCAAGACCAGTGACCACAGGAGATTAAGGAGACAGCACCACTGAATCCCATTGGCATTCTACCATAGAAGTTCATACCATAAACCCAGGGAGTCAGAATAGAGCAATTTAACAAGCAGAGGCTAACAAGAAGAGTCTCACAAACAATGGGAAGACAAAGAAACAATCCCCAAATGAAAGGAAAGGAGGAGGCCTCAGAAAGAATGCTAACTGAAAAAGAGGCAAGTCAACTATCAGATACTGAGTTCAAAGCAATGGTCATCAGGAAGCTCACTGAGCTCTATGAGCTCAAAGAGAACTACCAGAAACTACAAGGAAACTACAATGAACTCACTGCAAACTATATCAACATGAAAAAGGAAATAGAAACTATCAACAAGAGCCAAGAGGAAATGAAGAACAAAATTTCTGAATTGAAGAACACAGTAGAAGGAATGAAAAGCAGATTTATGAAGCAGAGGATCAGATCAGCGAGCTGGAGGACAAAGTAGAAAAAAACACCCAGAAAGAGCAAGAAAAGGAAAAGAGGCTCAGAATGAATGAAGAGGCAATAAGGGAAATGCAGGACAACATGAAACGTAACAATATCCGTATAATAGGAATACCAGAAGGAGAAGAAGAAGAGCAAGGGATAGAAAACCTGTTTGAAAAAGTAATGATGGAAAATTTCCCTAATCTGAGGAGAGAAAAAGTCACCCAAATCCAGGAAACACAGAGAGTCCCAAGCAAGAGGAACCCAAAGAGACCCACTGCAAGACACATCATAATTAAAATGGCAAATTTCCAAGACAAAGACAGGATCTTAAAGGCAGCAAGGGAGAAAAAGGAAGTAACGTACAAGGGAGCCCCAATAAGATTAGCAACTGCCTTCTCAATGGAAACGCTCCAAGCCAGAAGAGAATAGCAAAAAATATTCCAAGTAATGAGAACCAGAGGCCTGCAACCAAGACTACTTTACCCAGCAAGGCTCTCAATCAAGATAGAAGGCCAAATAAAGAGTTTCCCAGACAAAAGAAGTCTAAAAGAATACAGCTCCACCAAACCAGCTCTGCAAGAGATGCTAAAGGCACTGCTTTAAGGAAAGGAAGGAAAAGAGAAAGACAGAGGAACACAGGTAGGAAAAAATGGCAATGAATAACGACCTATCGATAATAACCTTAAACGTAAATGGATTAAATTCTCCAATCAAAAGACATAGAATAGCTGAATGGATAACAAAACATGACCCACACATATGCTGCCTACAAGAGACCCATCACAGGACAAAAGACGTACACAGACTGAAACTAAAGGGCTGGAAACAAATTTTCCAAGTAAATGGACAGGAAAAAAAAGCAGGGGTAGCAATACTCATATCAGACAAAATAGACTTCCAAAGAAGGGCCATAAAGAGAGACCCAGAAAGTCACTTCATAATACTCAAAGGAAGAATCCACCAAGAAGACATAAACATTGTAAATATATATGCACCCAACATAGGAGCACCCAAATACATTAAGAAAATCTTGGAGGACTTCAAGAAAGATATTGACAGCAACACAATTATATAGGGGACTTTAAAACCCCACTATCAAAAATGGACAGGTCTTCCAAACAAAATATCAACAAGGATATTGTGTCACTTAACAATACCTTAGAGCAAATGGACTTAACTGATATATATGGAGACTTTCATCCCAAAGAAGCAAAATACACATTCTTTTCAAGTGTCCATGGAACTTTTTCAAAGATAGACCACATGATAGGACACAAAGCAAGCCTCAACAAATTCAAGAAAATTGAAATCATATCAAGCATTTTCTCTGACCACAAGGGACTGAAACTAGAAACCAACCCCAAAGGAAAAAACCCCAAACACTCAAAATCATGGAGACTGAATAGCATGCTATTAAACAGTGAATGGGTCAAGAATGAGATTAGGGAAGAAATCAAAAACTTTCTGGAAACAAATGAAAATGAACTCACAACAACCCAAAACCTATGAGACACAGCAAAGGCAGTCCTGAGAGGGAAGTTCATAGCAATACAGGCCTACCTTAAGAAGATAGAAACATTTCAAACAAACAACCTAACCCTACGGCTACAAGAAATGGAGGAACAACAACAAAGACAGCCCAGAGCAAGCAGAAGGAAGGAAATAACCAAGATCAGAGCACAGTCAAACGACATAGAGACTAAAAGCACAATTGTAAGGATCAATGAATCCAGGAGCTGGTTCTTTGAAAAATTAAACAAAATCGACAAGCCTTTAAGTAGGCTCATCAAGAAGAAAAGAGAGAGGATCCAAATAAACAGAATTAGAAATGAAAGAAGAGAGATTACAACTGATACCACAGAAATATAAAGGATTGTAAGAAATTACTACAAAGAACAGTATGCCAAGAAATTTGAAAACCTAGATGAAGTGGACACATTTCTAGAAAAATATAATCTTCCAAAACTGAATGAAGAAGAAGCAAAACCCTGAACGGACTAATAACAGCAGACGAAATTGAAGCAGTCATCAAAAAACTCCCAACACACAAAAGCCCTGGACGAGATGGTTTCAAAGGAGATTTCTACAAAGCATTTAAGGAAGAGCTAACCCCTATCCTTCACAGACTATTTGAAAAAATCCAAACTGATGGAAGACACCCAAACTCTTTTTATGAAGCCAACATCATCCTAATCCCAAAACCAGATAAAGACATAATGAAGAAAGAAAACTTCAGGCCAATATCGCTGATGAACATAGACGCTAAAATTCTCAACAAAATATTAGCAAACCGCATCCAGCAATACATTAAAAAGATCATCCATCATGACCAACTGGGATTTATCCCAGGGATGCAAGGATGGTACAATATTCACAAATCAATAAACATAATACACCACATCAATAACTGCATAGACAAAAATCACATGATCATATCAATAGATGCAGAAAAAGCATTCGATAAGATACAGCACCTATTTCTGATAAAAACACTCAGCAAAGTGGGAATAAAGGGAGCAGTCCTCAACATCATAAAGGCCATATATGAGAGACCTACAGCCAACATCACACTCAACAGACAAAAACTTAGAGCTTTCCTACTAAGATCAGGAACAAGACAAGGATGCCCTCTCTCACCACTCCTATTCAACATAGTATTGGAAGTCCTAGCCACAGCAATCACACAAGATAAAGCAATAAAAGGCATCCAAATTGGAAAGAGGAAATGAAACTGTCACTGTTTGCAGATGACATGATAGTGTACATGGAAAACACTATAGACTCCACCAAAAAACTACTCGACCTAATAAATGAATTTGGCAAAACAGCTGGATACAGAGTCCATACCCAGAAATCAAAGGCATTCCTGTACACCAGGAACGAAACTGAAGAAACAGAAATCAGGAAAGAAATCCCATTCGATATAGCAACAAGAAAAATAAAGTACCTAGGAATAAACCTAACCAAGGAGGTAAAAGACCTGTACTCAGATAACTACACAACACTGAAGAAAGAAATTAAGGAAGACACAAACAAATGGAAGCATGTACCATGCTCACGGATTAGAAGAATTAACATCATCAAAATGGCCATACTACCCAAAGCAATTTATAGATTCAATGCAATACCTATTAGAGTACCCATTACATATTTCACAGATATAGAACAAACATTGCAGAAATTCATATGGAACCATAAACGACCCCGAATAGCTGCAGCAATTTTGAGAAAGAAGCACAAAGCAGGAGGGATCACAATACCTGATATCAAACTGTATTACAAGGCCACTGTAATCAAAACAGCCTGGTACTGGCATAAAAACAGGCACATAGACCAATGGAACAGAACAGAGAGCCCAGAAATAAACTCATCTATACAGTGAATTAATATTTGACAAAGGAGGCAAAAGCATAAAATGGAGCAAAAACAGCCTCTTCAACAGATGGTGTTGGGAGATCTGGACAGCTACGTGCAAAAAAATGAACTCGATCACCAACTTCCGCCATACACAAAATAAACTCGAGATTGATAAAAGACTTAAATATAAGTCGTAACACCATAAAAGTCCTAGAGGAAAACATTGGCAGGAAAATCTCAGACATTCCACGCAGCAACATCCTCACAGACATGTCCCCTAAAGCAAGGGACATAAAGGAAAGAATAAACAAATGGGACCTCATCAAAATAAAAAGCTTCTGCATGGCTAAAGAAACAGCACCAAATTACAAAGAGAAACAACAGTATGGGAAAACATATTTGATAATGATACCTCAGACAAGGGCCTGATCTCTAAAATATATAAAGAACTCACACGACTCCACTCCAGGAAGACAAACAACCCAATTAAAAAATGGGCAAAGGACTTGAACAGACACTTTTCCAAGAAGACATAGAGAGGGCCCAGAGACATATGAAAAGATGCTCAGCATCACTAGCCATCAGAGAGATGCAAATTAAAACCACAATGAGGTACCATCTCACACCAGTCAGAGTGGCCAACATAAACAAATCCAAAAACAAATGTTGGAGAGGATGTGGAGAAAAGGGAACCCTAGTGCACTGTTGGTGGGAATGCAGACTGGTGAGGCCATTGTGGAAAACAATATCGAATTTCCTGAGAAAACTAAAAATGGAACTGCCATTGACCCAGTAATTCCGCTGCTGGGATTATACTCTAAGAACCCTGAAATACCAATGCAAAAGAACCTGTGCACCCCAATGTTCACAGCAGCACAATTTACAATAGCCAAGTACTGGAAGCAACCGAAGTGCCCATCAGCCAACGAGTGGATCCAAAAACTATGGTATATTTACACAATGGAATTCTACGCAGCAGAGAGAAAGAAGGAGCTTATACCCTTTGCAACAGCATGGATGAAACTGGAGAGCATTATGCTAAGTGAAATAAGCCAGGAAGTGAGGGACAAATACCATATGATCTCACCTTTAACTGGAACATAATCAACAAGAGAAAAAAGCAAACAAAATATAACCAGAGACATTGAAGTTAAGAACAATCTAACAATAGCCAGGGTTCGTGGGGGGGACAGTGGGAAGAGGGGATTACAGGAACTACTATAAAGGACACATGGACAAAACCAAGGGGGAGGGTGGAAGTGGGGGAGGGAGGTGGGTTCAGCTGGGGTGGGGTGGAGGGATGGGGAGAAAAGGCATACAACTGTAATTGAATAACAATAAAAATTTAAAAAAATAAAAAAACCCCTATGTTACACTTATAAGCATAAGACATTTTGAAGTGAAATAGAAAAGTACAATGTCTAATGTTGTGGAGGTGCATTGTGTTATGAGAAAAATAGCTGAGTCCAAACTTCGTAGGGTCTTCTCTGAAGCCCCATAGGGTTAAAAATGATAAGTCAGAAAACATGACTACTGCCCCCCAGGTTCCTGGGATTTCTGTGAGAAATTCCAGGATCTCAACCACTTCCTTCATGAACTCCATTTATGGCAAAAAACAAAACTAAAAAATAAAAATAAAAAGCTAAAAGTAAAATTTATCTGTAACAAGCACAGATTTTCCCAGGTCCTCGAATCAAGGCAGGAGGAACCAGATCATGGTGGCCCCCAGAATCCAAGGGGAGGAGTTTGACACCAAATGCTAACAGGATAACAGAGGCCACTGGAGTAAAAACAGAATTCTGAAAGCATGTACGTACATGGTACACTGTTGGAGACCAGCTGGCCCTCTATGACAGCAACAGAAATAAACCTGAGCTTTGCAAAATCCTTTCCATTGAAGCACAGTTTCACAATCCAAACTTTAAGGTGGTTTCTTATTTGACCCTTGAGTTCCTCATCTGTGATATCTGCATCTCCATTCCCACCTACCTGGGGGGGGCAGATAGTGACTTTTTTCTGCAAACATCCCAGTGGTCCTTGAGGTGCTCCAAAGAGGTGACCAGGACTGGCTTAGAAACAACAAGACCTGTGTTCAAAAAAAATATTATTGGTATATAAAGATTTCCCATTTCCAATCCACGCTGTGCTCAGGTAACATGATAGCGGGAAAATTAATATATTGTACACAATCCTTTTCTAAAAACCTATTTGTGGACAGCACTTTATTCTAACACCATGTAAATTTTTTGGACAATGAGGTCCTACAAACTATCATCCTCAAAGCCTTTATTTTCTACACGAGATAACCTCCAAGTTCTCCCCTGTGAGCATGAATCTGAAAGTCTATCAAACATGCTAGAGTCCCCAAAAGATGTTAAAGAAAGGGAACAAAATCTTGTGGGTGGAGCAGGAACTCTGAAGGAAGTCTGCCTCACCCAGGGAGACCAGGTTGCTGTAGTTCTCCAACATCACATCCACATACAATTTCTGCTGAGCTGGGTCCAGGCAATCCCACTCCTCCCAAGAGAAGTCTACAGACACATCCTTGAACATTAAGGATTGCTGGGGAGAGAAAAAAAGAGGCACATTTCACAAGGAGACACTAGCAGAGTTCTCCGTGTCATCTAACATGAAAAAAGTTAGAGGTGGTATTGACCTAGGAGATATCCTGCATCATTTTGTAAGGTCCTTATGATGCTGTGACACTCTAATGTATTTTCTAACACCGAAAAAGTAGGATAATACATGCACACAAATTTACTGTAGAGACATTACTTTTCAGGAAAATACACTTGAAACTGAATGAAGAAACACAGGCATATGGATTGATGAATGTTATATTTCTATCATTCAGAATCAGCAGTATATCCTTCTTAATTACAAAAGGCACGGGGAGTTGTAAGTGTATGTAACTTCCTTGGGTTTCATTCAGGCAACAAAAAATGTAGTTTGGTATGAACATTAAAATGGCAACGAATTCACTACTATCAACAACTGAATCTAAAAAACAAACTAAGCAAATAAGCAGAATAGGAACAGTATCATAGATATGGGGATCATTTGGAAGGTTATCAGCTGGGAATGAGGAGGGGGAGAATAGGGGAAAAGGTGCAGGGATTTAGAACTACAAACTGGTAGGTAGAAAATAGACAGGGGGAGGTTAACAATAGTATAGGAAATGGAGAAGCCAAAGAACTCATGCACATGACCCATGGATGTGAACTATAGCAGAGGGGATGCTGGAGGGAATGGGGGTATGGGCTGTGAGGGGGTCAAAAGAGGAAAAATTGGGACAACTGTAATCGCATAATCAATAAAATATATTTTAAAAATACAAAAAAAATGTAGTTTGGGTAAAATGCAGATTCTCATTCAGGAGTTGTGGGAGGGGCCTGTGTTTCCACATTTTTCACAAGCTCACTTGTTTAAGTACATTTCATTGTTTTCTTCTTCTGTTGACAAAATCACGGGAGGGTGGAGGTGGGGGAGGGAGGTGGGTTTGGCTGGGGTGGGGTGGAGGGATGGGGAGAAAAGGCAGATAACTGTAATTGAATAACAATAAATTTTTTTAAGTATGTTTTATTGATTATACTCGTACAATTGTCCTATTTTTTCTTCTCACTTTTAGCCCTTACTACTTGCAACCCCTCTCCCTCCATAATTTCCTAAGTTCATGTCCATGGATCATACAAATAAGTTGTATGGCTTCTCTATGTCCAATATTATTTTAAATTCCCTGTCTATTTTGTACCCACCTTTTATGCTTCTTCTTCCCTGTACCTTCTACCCCATTCTCCCCTCACCCCAACCCTGCTAACCACCCTCCATATGATCTCCATTGCTGTGATTGTCTTCCTGTTCTGGTTGTTTGCTTATCTTGTTTTTCTCTCAGTTTTGTTTTCATAGGTTCAGTTGTTAATAGTTGGGAGTGTGTTGTCATTTCACTGTTCTTATTTTTGATCTTCTTTTTCTTAGAGTAAGTCCCTTGAGCATTTCATATAAAGGCTTGGTGATGATGAACTCCTTTAACCTGAACTTGTCTGGGAAGCACTTGATTTGTCCACCCATTCAAGGTGATAGTTTGCTGTTTAGATTAATCTTAGATGTAGTCTGTGCCTTCCATGACTTTGAATACTTGATTCTAGCTCCTTGTCTACAAGGTTTCCCTTGAGAAATCAGCTGCTACTATTGAGGGTACCATTTTGTAGGTAACACTCCTTTTGTGTTGCCGCCTTTAAGATTCCTGCCTCATCTTTTATATTTGGTAATCGAATTATGATGTGTCATGGTGTGTTCCTCCTTGGGTCCAAATTCTCTGGAGTCTGTTAGCTTTCCTCACTTGCATGTCTATTTCCTTAACCAGACTTGGTAAGTATTCCTTCATTATTTTTTAAATCAGTTTTCCATTCTGTGCTCTTCCTCTTCTCCTTCTGGTACCCTGAGGATTAGGATGTTGGAAGGTTTAAAGTTGTACCAGGACTTACACTACCTCTCCTTATTTCTTGAATTCTTGTTTCCTCATTATATTCTGGTTGAATGTTTATTTCTTCCTTCTGGTCCACATTATAGAGTCCAGGCTTCTTTCCTTTCACTGTTGGTCCCCTTATATGTTTCTGTATTTCACTTGGTATAGCATGCACCACTTCCTTTATTTGTAGGTCTACTCAATCATTTCTGTGAGCACCCTGATTACCAGTGTTCTGAACTCTGCATCTGACTGGTTGGCTATGTCTTCAGTGCTTAGTGTATTTTTTTTAATTTTTATTTTTAAAGAGTGGGTAGAGAGAGAGAAAGAGAGTAAGACAAACATCAATGTGTGCTTGCCTGTAGCGTGCCCCATACTGGGGACCTGGATGGCAAACCAGGCACATGCCCTGATGGGGAATTGAAGAGCAACTCCTTGGTTCATGGGCTGACATTTCATTCACTGGTTAACAGCAGACAGGCATCTTTTGCTGGAATGTTGAACTGCTATTTCAATTGGGCCATATTTCTTTGTCTCATTGTACCACCTAGGTTCCAAGGGGTGGAGCCTTAGGTATTTGCCAGGGCAGGACAACTCACTTTGCTGTGTTGTGGTGCTGTTTGTGGGGGAATGGTCAGGGGGGAAATAATCCTGCTTGTTTATCTCTCCACCATCTTTCAGTCAATTCTCCCGCTACCCTCAAGCAAAATGTCCTTTGTGGTTCTAATTCCGTGGAGAGTCGGCTTCTGTACCTCCTGGCATTTCAAGAAACCCTGGAATGGACTCTTGTGTGCGATGGAGTTTTTCCCACTGCTGCAACCTCTACAGATATTCATAGGCACAAGTTTTATGCCTTTAGCTTCCTGCACTGGAAGCTTGGATTCTGATATCTGTCTCATTTTCCCGTTGTTCTCCATGTTTTTTTTTAATTTATTTTTTATTGTTATTCAATTACAGTTGTATGCCTTTTCTCCCCTTCCCTCCCCCCACCCCGGCTGAACCCACCTCCCTCCCCCACCCCCACCATCCCCCCCCGATTTTGTCCATGTGTCCTTTATAATAGTTCCTGCAATCCCCTCTCCTCCCTGTCCCCACCCCACTCTCCCCTGGCCACTGCTAGACAGTTCCCCCCCTCAATGTCTCTGGTGATATAGCCTGGTCCATCAACTGCCATTCACTACCCCAGTCCACCAGCCACTGCCTCACACACTTCGTATGCCACCTGCCACCTTGCTACCCATCATCTCCACCCAGACTGCCTGTCTCTGTTCTTCCTATCAATCTGGATGAATGTTTCTTCTTTAACTGTTTGCTTGCCATACAGTTTAATCATCGGACACTTCTGGTGGTTTGTTGTTTTCAAGTTGGTCGTTATTATTCTTTTCTTTGTGCTAGGAAGCAAAGTATGTCTACCTATGCCTCCATCTTGGCTGGCACTGAGAAGCTCACTTTTTACTAATGAAGCCACGGTTTCTGGATGACCTAGCATACTTCTGAGTAGCACAAAAAGGAAAACACAGAAAATGACTCAACGGAAGTTTGAGTTAAATGTATTTTATAACATTCACAATTCTTAAGCTGTAAGAAAATAGCAGCCACAATTTTATTTTAAAATTGAGCAGTTACTTTCAGAACGGGATTATTCTTGATATCAGCATATTTTCTGAAACATACAGTAGAAGGTAGAACTTGACGTTCACTCCAAACTTGAGCTACAAGTTTCAATAAAACACAGACAAATACACATAGAGACCTCGTGGATGTTCACTGCTCTGTTTGTAACTGACAAGAATGAAAACATCTTAACAGTGAAATGATGAAATAACTCAATTGTTAACATTTATGCACACAGTCAGACATACTCGTACATATGAAAAGTAGGTGCAAATGAAAAATAAGCGAGCATAGAATGTCTACAGCAATGTAATCAATGTTCTTTTGTGATTCCGTAAATCTGGTGAATCTCTCTGTGAAAATGCCCTTTATGTTTTATAAACACAACAAAGAGAAATACACACATAATGATAGAGAAGCAATTACACCTATTGTTTCTCAAGTGTTTTATTTCTTTGAAAATGTTTCTGTATCATTAGACAGCTAGATCTTACCAACTGAACTGAATTCAACCTGAGTTCATAATATGATTCTTGTAAAATTGCCTGAAAATATGAAAAGTGATCACGTAGAGTATGTCTGTGACATGAGTGTGCAGTATAACAAAATTGCACAGGAACAAGGCCTCACTGATGAAATCCTTCATGTCAAAAGCCAATGATATCTATGAAATAAATGCACGGCCTTCATTTTCCAAAGAAAACAGAAGTTAAAAAGACAACAAAAGTGTCCAGATGCAATGTGATAGTTTTTTCACATCCCTCAATAATTCCCTGCTATACTCTTGTTAGTGATAAAGGAAAACTATTAACTCTACACTGAAAAGAGCACCTCAGCCAAGTGACTATCAGGTGGATTGGAACAATGGCTATATCCTGACTGGTGCACACAGAACACAAGTCCTTATCAGTGTGACACTACTGGCAAAATACATAAATAAGAAAGTCATTATGTGAAAAAATCATTTGTAAACATTTATTCTTTTCATTGTCAACCCACAGGTATCTCTCATATTCAGTACACTAATCATGTATTAGTGTACTGAATACACTACATAATCATGAAATAACAAGACTTTCTTACCAATTGAGGGACAAAGTCTATTCTACTGACACTTCTATTTCAGAACATTTAGAGCAATTCTCACTGAAAAATCTGCATTTCCTTACCTCTGATGTACAGAGGTCATGCTGCAGCCACATCAACTTAAACATATATTTCCCTTCTCTACCAATAGCCGAGCCTCTGAGCCCATCCCAACAAATATATTGCACATGGGTACCTTCCAAGCTTGATCTGTCACAGAGGTTATATACAGTGTTTGAAGGTTAATAAGTAAAGGCAGTAGTTCCTGACCTCGGGCAGCTGAGATAAAGATAATGCAGAGAAGGCCCCGGGAAAAAGGAGAGAAGTACTGTACATAAACTTCTGCCTTTGACAATCATAAACACAAAAGGAAATAAGTACATTAAAACAACCTCACTATCCAAGAACATCAGAGAGAAGAATAAAGGTTGCTGGTTTTTAAGCCAATCATATCAGGAGGATAAGCAAGCACAGCTTCTGACCCAGGACACATCTTTTACCTGAGAAGCTGCCATGTCCTCCTGGTCCTGCTCCTCCTCTGGATTCTTTTCTCAGGCGACCAAGTGCTGAGGGGTCAAGTTTGCACTCTGAGAATGTGTCTTCAAAGGCACAGCGCTTTTCTCTACTCCCACCACAATCACTGGCAGACGGAGCTGGAAACAGTGAATACCCCACCCTTTCCTCTCCTTAGTCACTGGGCGGCACAAAAAGCTGCTACATGGACACATCACTGAGATTGTTTTCTGTCTTCAGGTGCTCTCTCCTCCCACAGATGACCACAAACTGCTACAGCAATAAGAACGTGTGCTGCTCTCCTGAACCCCACATCCAACAGAGTATTCCTTTATGTCCCCTGAACAAAGCTTGCTCCCCACTCTCAAACATGCATTCCAGAGCCCTCCTGCTAATCAGTGGGTCCACCTGAGTATCACCCGGGTACCTCATTCAACAATGATGCCCCACTGGAGAAGTTGACTAACTCTGTGGGGGAGCACACAGGTGATGCCACTTCTTAGATCTCCTCACCTGATCTAATAACATCCTGAAGGGGTACAGTTTAGCCCTGCAAACCATGCAGATCCCATTGGGTTGAAAGCCCTACTTGGCATCTGTAATCTGCTTGCTGCCCCTGCATTCGCTGCCACGACTCCTCTCCTCCCAAGCAATCTCTCTGTCTGAAGTGCATCTTATTCAACAGGGCGGATATCAAAGGGGGCTTCCAAACATGGGCCATGAACCATCAGGTACACAGATTGTTTGCTCTACCTGACTTATGACTTGAAATGGTGAGGGCTGGCCCGGCTGCCCATGTCACGTCTCTCAGTAGAAAATCCACAAAAGAAAGGTGGACAAACCTCGGGTGGAAGGGCCTCAGAGTTTCCGCGAACATGCCCCTCCGTGCACCAGCGAAATGATCAGGGTGTGGGGGCGTCTCACCTGTACTCTGGACTCACGACTATTTCAACTACAGTAGCGACGGTCCGGTTTATACTTCACAGGAATGTGAACTCAGAGAATTAGTAGTGAACCGGAAACACCCAAACGAGGAAGATTTGCACGCAGATCACGGCTCTACCAGTACTTCCGGAAGTCTCAGGAAGTGCACATGCGCACTTTCTCCAAGCAGGCAGGGGTGGGAGTCTGAGCAGAGAACTTCCGGCGATGGGCGGCCTCTGAATACAGGCCTGGTGGTGGGGATGACGTGCCTGGCGGAGCCTTGAAGAGGTCTTCGGGTTGAGGCCAGGACTCCTTTCTGCATATTTCTCCTTGGTGATATTCTTCACTTGATCACCCCATTTGACTTAGGAACCATTTTTTAAGGCTTTAACATAATTAGAAACTTTACGAATTTCTGTCAAAAATTATTATGATACTTCTATAGTAAAATTTCCGGTGTTTGACACGTTATATTTGTAACTTTTCCTTTACATTTATATTCACTGTAGTTTATTACTTTATGAGTCTTAGTTCAATATGTTACCGTATACATTGATTCCCAGCTGGTGTCAGAGGGAATTGATGGGTGTGGTGGGAAATTCAACAATTTGGTGAACCAAGCATGTCAGATTTTACTG
Source organism: Desmodus rotundus (assembly GCF_022682495.2). Classification (NCBI taxonomy): domain Eukaryota; kingdom Metazoa; phylum Chordata; class Mammalia; order Chiroptera; family Phyllostomidae; genus Desmodus; species Desmodus rotundus. The sequence goes on along the minus strand of NW_026527665.1, from coordinate 159,510 downwards.
TGATGGTGGGTCGGATAATATTTGTCTATCTAAATGGATCATAGAGGAGAAAAAACACACTAGGAACGCATCTCCACAACAGCAGAGGAAAACTGCGTTTTTTCTCCAGAGAACACTCTGCCTATCAAAAGAAAAATACACATCCTTTAAATATGCACATAGTGCTATAGCAAGACCAAACATTGTCTGGGCCCCCAGCAATTCTTGATGAATTTTACATGAACTCCAATGATAGAGAAGGTTTTTTTGAAAGTTCTTCCTATGTGTGACTACTCTAACAAATGAATAGAAACCTTCAGTGAGATTCCTCTGGTTCAAAACCCTTCGTAGGGTCCTCCTCACATAACACGTTGTGCAGAAACACAACAATAATACCTCAATATTGTTCCCACTCAGTAGAAAAAGTTGGTACCCATAGTACTCTGGTCCACAACAAATGTGCAGTTTTTCTGGGCAGAATGTAGTTCCTGGACCTATTTCTGGGGGCCAGAGGAAGGAATGATCCTTTTCTTGACTTCAGTTGTGCTGAGAATAAATATCTAGCCCTTCTGTTTCCTTGTTCCTGATTGAACCTAATCAGTTGCACTATGGACTATGCCTTCGTCCTGAAGTAAACAGCATTGTCCAGCTCCTTTCTACTAATGAATATTCATACTTTCAATGGGTATTGTAAGTTTATGAGGTTACAGTGAATGTTCTGATACAACTTTGTGCAACTGTAAACAACACACAGCATATATGTTGCAAAACAGCACTTTGTGTGGTACAAGAGTGCTCCCTTTTTTTTTTTACCTACACTCACCATTTTTAGCAATTCCTGAATGGATTTTTAGGTTTATTCCAGGGTCGTATTGCCTCTCAGTTCTCCCTGCAAGAACAAGTATAGTTTCCCATCACTAATACATTGTATTTATAATATGGAATTTCACTGGAGACATTGAAATTAACTGGACTCTTATTTCAAAGGGCCTGAGGGCCATGTCCTTCATTTAGAGTGTGCCAGCGATTTCTGTTTTAACTTCAAGTAGACTCTCAAATTATTCCTTAATGTTCAGTATAGGACTCAGGGATGAGTCACAGTTCCACTCTTGAAGTCCCGCCTGCAAATGAGTTCCTTCATTTTTGAAGTGAAGACTATTGAAATATGGTGTTAAATGCAATGGGAAAATTAAAATCACCCATAAGAAATAAATATTTTTGTGGAGGGATGGCAACATATAGGTGGAGGTTATCAGGTTCAGATGCCATGGTAACAGCATTGGAAACTTCACTTTTCCTGGTAAATATGCTGGCTCTGAATATGCATACCAGTGAGGAAGAAATGGCCCAATAGCCTACAGACATTTGGCAATGGAGATTGTCTCCTTTAAAAACACACCTGCAATCCTGAGATATGTTTTCTTCATCACTCTATTTACTTTTACTTTACTGTGTGCTGCTTCATCTCCACATCCTTGATTCTCTAGCACTTGAGCATAGTCAAGTCACACATGAATAGATGTCTCTTGACAACCTGTGACATGCCACTTCTTTCAGTAAACCCAAGTCGTACAGCAACTCTTTTTCTTCTTATCTATAGAGCACTTACTTTGTCCCTTTGTTGTATGTATCTTTCCATTTCAAAGGACAAAATGCTATGAAAAATGCATTCAATAAAAAATATTTTAATACAGTTCTTCATGAACCATGACACGTATTTTTTCCTAACCAAATATTCTTCAATATAGTTTTTGAAAAGGTTTTGTTTATCATTAGAGGGGAATTGAGGAAGAAAGAGAGGGATTGAAACATCAATGTGTAGTTGTGCCTCCAGCCCCCCTGCAAGGGACCTGGCCTGCAACCAACACATGTGCCCTGACTCAGAATCAAAGTGGTGACCCTTTGGTGTGCAGGCCAGCACTCAATCTACTGAACTACACCAGCCAGGACCTGTGTAATCTTGAAATCAACATGTTTCATTCCTTGACAATTTTCTCATTGAGTAAAATTGTTCCTTAATGATTCTTGCCTAATAAACATGACAAAGCATGAATTTTCCTTCAACTGGTGTAAAATTACCCTATGCAAGTTATAAACATATTTTACCAGCATTTTCAACAACTATGTCTTACAGTGGAACCCATATGGGCGTCCCCCACAAAAAAGATATTATAATGAAGTATCTGAAGGATGAAAATCAGGGTATTTCAAACCAGGAAACCAGCAGTTTCAAGAGTAAACATTCATCAGAGTCTGAGGAAAAATTCTGAGTTCATTTGCAAACGCCTGATTGTTCATACCTTTAAAGTCTTGCTACATCTGCTACCTCTTCTGACCATCGAGAGAAACTGGAAATGCAGTTCGTGGGTTTTGTAGTGTGATACCAGCTGAAATGTCATACCTCCAGCAGGTCACCACTCCCCAGGCCCACTCTGTTCACATCCTAACACCTCTAAACTCTCATCATTCTTTCTTCTCAGAAGCCATGTGTTTGACCATCAATGGATGTCCATCCTGTTCTCTCTTAAAAGTTTTTTTTTATTTTAAAGGTAGTCTCTTAACCCTCCAGGGTATGGGCTCATCAGTTTCAATACGCAAACCAAGCACTGGATGTTTTTCCATTTCTTCCCCTATGGTGGCTGCAAGTGGAAATTAATACTAAAAAGTTTTAGGTGGGAATGTATGAAATTTCTACTTTAGTAAACAGAAAAATAGGCTCCTATTGTGTATTGGTCACCACAATAATTTTCCTGAGTTCTCCAAGCTCAGAACAAGTGTTTTATAATTTCTATTATTCTAAGTGAAATAAGCCAGGCAGTGAAACACAAATACCACATGACCTCACCTGTAAGAGGACCCTAAAGATGAAAACAGACAAAGAGGAAAACAGAGCCAGAGGCATGGGAAGAAGGAAAAGACTGAGAGCAACCAGAGGAGAAGGGGAGGGCGTTAAGGGTGAAAACAAGGGGAAGTAACTGGTGAAGGACATGTACGAGAGACCCGAGGACATGGAATAGGGTGGGGATTGACTGTGGAGTTGGGATCGGTGTAGTGGAGTAAAGCAATGTGGGAAACACTGGACAAGTGTAGTAGAACAATAATAAAATATTGAGGAATATAAAAATAATTGAAACACCACAGCAATGTTCCTTCCTATCTCTATCCCTTCCTCTCTCTGTAAAAACCAATCAATCAATAAAAATTAATAAAAATGAAATAAAAACTGTCTTGGTAGAGTGAACATTATCTATGCAGGGTTATAAGTCATGGGTAAATTTTATTCATTAAAACAGGAAACCTAAGATATATTGAAAATAATAAAGTGTACGCCTACATTGCAAACAAATTAGCATCCAAAAAGGCACATAGAAATGGGTGGAGGGTCAAGGATATGAAAATTGTCGGTCACACATGCCCAATTTTGTGTGGTGGTTAAAAACTGGGAGACATAACTTGGCTGCAGAAGTTCCCACTTAAGTGTGAGGGATCCCAGTGTGACACCAGAAACTCCTGCCCCACATGCACTGGTGGGAAGACAAGTACCCATAAACTCTGGCTGTAGAAACCAGCGAGGGTTTGGTGGAGGGACACAGCAGGTACCGGGAGTCCCATGTGTTCCCATTAAAGGGCCTGAGAATAGATTTAGATGGACTCAGTCATTCTCAGCTTCGGCATAGTGGCAGCAATTGGACATGCAGAGAGGAAATGAATGGTCTGGCATGATGGTGGGAGCTGGAGGGGATACTTTCTCAGACAGATGTGCTGTGAGAGGTAATTGTTTCTTTTCCTCAAGATCACCCACCACTTCCACAAGACTCAGTAGGATAGCCACCACACCTGAGTCTCCTACCACCTGGCTACAGCTCTTAGCTCTGCTCTGCTGATTCCCTGATATTTGCCCCAACAAAACCACAGGCCCACCCAATCTCTTTCCAGTAGTTTTTCCACATATCTGGCCCGTATCGGATCCTGCTTCAGACTTTCCTAATATCTATCAAATATGCCATGTGACTTTTGCATATTCTGTAACACCTGCTATGTGGCCTTTGGCTTGATGCCATCACCACAGGCCATTTTTCACAGGTTGACTTCTCCTGGGCACCTCTAAGACAATCTAAAGTGGCATCCACCTGAAGGCCTTTTTGTATGCTATAGCAATTCACCTAGCAGGGCAGAAGTGGCAGGACAGGTAAACATCACAAAGCTGTGATGGACATCTGGCAGGCAGCATCATTTCATGTCCAAGTAGTACCCAACAACCTCCACAAGAAACAAACTGAAGAAGCAGCCTCAGTGGTAACCAGAGTCACACTGAAGTAAGTCCAGCTTTCAGAGATTGACCCCTGAACAAGTGATGTGCCACAGTACTCGAGATTGGAGGTTGGTTGTTGCTGCCAGTCCTCATAGTCAACTGGTCCAGTTTGAAAACCATCCCATTAAAGAAAAAAGGAAGCAAAATATAAGCAGAGACATTGAAATTAAGAACAATGTAACAATAGCCAGAGGGGAGTGGGGAGGGGATAGTGGGGAGATGGGTCTATAGGAGATACTATAAAGGACACAAGGACAAAATCAAGAGGGAGGGTAGAGGTGGGGGAGGGAGGTGGGACTGGCTGGGGTGCAGTGAAGGAATGGGAGAAAATGCAGACAATTATAACTAAATAAAAATAAAAAAATAAAATTAATTAAAAAAAGAGGGCCATAAGTTGGACCAATGATTAAAATAATTCCATTGTGTTCACTAGGGTTCTAGTGAAGAAGAAAAAGTAACTAAAGATCCTATACTGATAACACTTAACAACAGCTAAATGTAAAGGTAGTAAGTACTCTTCTCCCTGCCTATAATGCCAGTATAAAATCTGTAATGCCGAGAAAATAAAAGTACAAAAGAAATCAAGGCTAAGTGACAATATAGTGTGTACACTGCCCACAGTGGAAGAGGACACAACTGGGGTACCCAACTCCGGTGAACAGGGAGCCTGTGCCAGTGGATTCTGTAGGACACTCAATACATATGTCCACTCTACAAAGGCCAAGCAACATAGTAGCTCTACACTATATATAGAAACAAACACAGGGAGTTGACCAGAATAAAGATTAACAACCTTGTCCTACCTTAAAGAACAAACCTTAGAGACTTGGAAATTAAGAACAACATGACAATAACTACAGGGGAGGTGTGAGGGGATAATGGGGGGGAAGGAGAAAAGAATTTTCAGGAAGAACTATAAAGGACACATGCAGAAAAGCAAACAAGGGATGGAATCAGAGGAGGGAGATGGGGATGGCTGGGGTAGGGGGAGTGGCGGGGGAGAAATGCAGACAACTCTACTTGAAAAACAACACAATCAAAAATATAACCAGAGACATTGAAATTAAAAACATCGTAACAACAGCCAGAGGGGAGTGGGGAGGGGATAGTGGGGATAGGGGTCTATAGGAGCTACTATAAAGGACACAAGGACAGAATCAAGGGGGAGGGTAGAGGTGGGGGAGGGAGGTGGGACTGGATAGGGTGGGGTGGAGGGAAGGGGAGAAAATGCAGACAATTGTCACTGAATAAAAATAAATAAATAAATTTTAAAAAATGAAAAAAGAAATGACCAGTTTCATTTTTTAATAAAGGAGATAATCAGTTATCAACCAGATGTCAGTATTACACATCTAGGATCTACAATTATATCCAGATCTAATGTCTTTGATTCCTGTCACCTGTCAAATGGTATCAGCACAGAATAGTCAAGATATATTGCATGATAATGTGAATCCATAAGAAATAAACTTTATTGTAGTAATGTAAAAAATATCAATCAGAACTCTGAAATAAAACTTGTTTGCACTTGCAAACATTATTGTAGTGTTGTTAAGTACACTTGTGTCTACTTTAAGAAATTAGCATTTCCCCTGCTGTTGTGGCTCAGTGGGTGGAGCATGGGCTGTGAACAAAAGGGTGACTGGTTCAATTCCTAGTCAGGGCACATGCCTAGGTTGTGGGACAGGTCCCCAGTGTGGCCATGTGAGACGCAACCACACATTCATGTTTCTCTCCCTCCCTTACTCCCTCCATTACATCTCTCTAAAAATAAATATTTAAAAAATAGAGTAAAAATTAAATTTGCATTTGTTAACCAGAGCACTCTGGTACTGGATAGTGAGCAGCAGTTATATAAAAGACCACCAGATGAATTGAAACAGACAACTTCATTCCCTTGAGAAGTACGCAGCGGACCTGAAACAGCTACATGTGAGGACAAGGCCAGATGACCCATCTGGGAGACTGTATGAGTTCCTAAGATATGTGATTTTATTCAGGTTCATGTGCAGAGGACTTTCAGTTTCTCAAGCTAAGTTGAGATCATTCCAAATAAACCAAAACAACCTACGTCTCCCTAAAGTGTGCGGATGTCTTACCTAATGGCCATGTATGGTGAAAACCTGGGTTGCAAAAAAGACTGTAGCTCTCAGCTGCTGCCAGGATGTGAGGTCAAGAAGGTACATTTAACTGTGACTCTGTCAGATGCTGTCTAGTGCTGAAATTGCAGGAGAAGGAACCCACTTCAAGGCTCCTAGGTACAGAAAATAAATGCCACTGCAGCAATATCATAAAGTAGCTTAGCTGAACTCTTCAAAAACACATATTATCTATTGTAATTATTAGAATGGTCCATTAGGTACAATAAAATATATCAATAGTGGGCTATTTTTCACATGATTTAATGTCCAAGGACACCAAGGAAAGAAACTGCTAATGCCATCATTGTACTACATTGCCCAGTTACACATTGTTATCTATAAACTTGAGTGACGTTAAAGACGTAAACATGTTCCAGTATATTCAACTTTATTAATCAAAATATAAATTCACACAGCATCTAAATAAAGAATCACAATACAATTAATTGTGTTACCATTTGTCAGAACACACATTGCAAACACTTGGGGAGTGTTACTGTTCTTGTATTAAATGACCCTATAGTGCAGTTCTTTGGTTTTCTTACTGGAGGCTACCTGCTGAGCAAATGGGGAAGTACAAGGTTAGGCACTGAGGGATGAAGTGTCCACATTCCCTCACACATTAGTGATGGCTTTCTTATTGCAACCACACCAACTAAGAATCAACTATGACTACCATGAAGACACACCAGGATTTTAATAAGTTGACATTTTCTTTAAAGGCATGTTGACAAAAGTACTTACAATTTATAATGTTCCTATGTCTTACTATAGTGCAAAGTAGGATACTTTCATCATGACATGCAACAAAATTCTGAGTAACCTAAAAACAGCAACTTCAGTTAGATTTCTTCATACATAGTGCATTACAGTGTCCTCAATATTCTATGCTAATGCAATTATGAGTTAAGCTCAGCTCATATACAACTGTTCACAGGTTAAGGAACCAACAATCAGCCCACTGATTTCACACACACCAGGAATAAAATCATAGTAGCATCAACTGACAGGAGACTGGACTCAATTTAATATTTCCTTCTCAAAATATTTCAAATGGTGTCAATATACAATAGTTTCTACTCTGAGTAATTATATATATCTAGACATCCATTCCCTTGACATTTTGAAGCACACTGAAAACTAAAGATTGGTGTTTTTAAACTTTGGATGATTGTCTATAGGAAGTATTCTGATGTAGAGCAATATCTGAAACCTATCATTAACTTTTTACTGTGAATTATGATGTTTTGAGTCTCTTTTCCAATTACATACATTCCTGATTTTCACACCTTTCAAGCCACTTGCAGGTAAAAATTCGTGGGGTTATGGGAACTGTGTAATTTCACAGAAGTCATTCATTGTTTATGAATGTAGAAATCCACCCCACTGTTCATTCCTTGAAATATAATGAGGCTGCTGGTCCACCTATATGATTTTCTACAATTTCCCTTTTCATGTTTTTTTATTGTGTGAATTCTGATATGCCATATGAGAATAGAATGTTTAAAAAAAGGTGCTTTAAAATGTTGAGTACATTTTGAATATAGATTAAATCTTGCCACAATCTCTACATTTGTACAGTTTTTCTCCAGATAGATGTCTCTCCAATTGGGTAAGGTAGCTCTGATGAATAAAAGACTTGTTATATACACTACTTTTATATGGTTTCTCTCCAGTACAAATGACCGGGCGTCAAAATGTTTTGCTGCATAGTCCACATTTATAAGCCTTCTGTCCTGTATGAATTCTCTAAAATTTACTAAGGATTGGAAGTGGCTAAAGGCTATATCCCATCATGTACATTTCAAAGGATTCTCTAGAGTATAAAGATATTTTATGATGAATGAACACTGAGGACTGCTTAAAGCCCTTACCACGTGAGGTATATAAGTAGGGCATTCCTTCAGTGTAAATGATTGGATGTTGAGGACGGTTTGAGGACTGTAAAAGTGCCTTATCACATGGTGTACACTTACAAGGTTAGACACCAATATGAATTTTCTGGTGCCAAGAAAGCTTACAGGTCCGGTTAAAGGCTTCACCACATATTTTACATATATAAGGCTTTTCTCCACTGTGAATATTCTGATGCTGAGTAACGATTGTGGTCCAGCTAAAGGCTTTGCCACATTGTGTACATTCATGAGGCTTCTCTCCAGTATGAACTCTCTGATGGCAAGTAAGGGTTGAGGAGCATGTAAATGCTTTGCCACATTGAGTACATTTAAAAGGCTTTTCGCCAGTATGAATTATCTGATGTTGTGTAAGTTGTGAGCTCCACCTAAAGGCTTTCCCACATTCTCTGCACATATAAGGCTTTTCACAAGTAGGAATAGTGTGATGCTGGGCAAGATTATAGGACTCTGTAAAGGCACTGCCACCTTCACTACCTTGGAAAAATTTCTCTCTTCTATGAATTTTCTGATTATCTCTGAAATTTGAGGACTGGGTAAAAGCTTTAGCACATTCTCTACATTTATCAGGCTTGTCTCCAGTGTGGATTTTGTGATGATTGGGAAGGGCTGAGGTAATCCAAAATGCTTTTCCACATTCATTACATATATCAGGATTCTGTCCAGGATAACCTTTTTTATGTGGAGTTACACCTGAAAACCAATGACCTGTTTTACCACAGTCTTTACATGTGTGTTCTTTCCTGGGACAAACTTTTTCAAGTGCATTTGGATTAGATATTTGATTGAAGAATTTTCTGCATGGTAAATATTTATAAACTTTCTCCCTGACAGTAATATTCATTGCTTCAGTGCTATTTGAAGATTGCTTGAAATGTTTGATATTTTTACTTTGCTGGTTTGTCTTCTCCACAATAGGATAAACGTGATGAGTACTCTGATTTGACATTTGGTCAAAGCCTTTTCCACCTTTGTACTGGCTGTTGGGAAGCTGACTCTTGTGATGTACATTAGGATTTGACACGTGGTTAAAATTCTTCCAATGTTCATTGTACTGACTACTTCTATCCTCATCACATGCACTCTGGTAATCATTGAACACAGAAAGGCCGTTAGTGACATCCAGAATTTCATTAATCATGTGCCCTTACTCCCAAATAACCATTCTGTGATCCCTATTACACCATGGTTGTTGTATTAAAACTCAGTCCCAAGTTAATGAAAATAGTATACAGTGGAAGAAAAGAAAATACTATTTCTAACAGAGTATAATATTTCCTTAGGAAAGGGACTGTCAAATTTATCCCACTTAAGCTTTATACATGCATAGGAAATCAAAACATTTTACAAATGACTGACTGAAAATTTACTCCTACTCTACATGTTAAACATTTCAAATGATTACCCACAGCACAAATTATGAGATTTCCTATATTTTCCAGCCTGTGTTTAGAACAGGGGTATCAGTTGCATTTTAATCGGGTCGACACATGAGCTTTGCAGTTGCCCTCAATGGTCTGAAAGTACTTTTAGGGCTGTATAAATGTAACTACTCCTAAACTAGGGCAAAGGAACTTGGCACTCTTGCCAGGTAGAAGCAAGTTGCAGAGCCAGGTAAAACAAGGTGGAGGGTCGGAATCGGCCCACAGGCATTGTGTTTGCCACATGTGCTTTACAAGAACACATAAACTTAGAATATTGTTTTCAGTCTTCCTACATGGAAACCAATTGCTCTGAAAATGTAACTGACCTAAACTGGAAGCTTCCCAAAATTGGAAGTATTTTTCACATCTTTAGATAACAAGGATTTTATCATGAACAATTTTCCAAAGTTAGATCTCTCCATTTACACATCCTTTCTTTCTAGTCACACACTTCCTTATCACTATCAAAGACACCTCTCATATCTTACCGATGTTGCTCTAAAGAATAAATCTTCATGGGGAGAAAAGGCATACAACTGTAATTGAATAACAATAAAAAAAAAAGAATAAATCTTCCATGCTTGATCTTTGCGAGAAGTCCTGGTTGTCTGCAGATGACACAGCTGAAAGACACAAAATAAAGGTTCACAGGTGTGACACACAGGTCAACGTACATGGAACTTAGGAGGAATTTTTAAACAAATCACATGCTTGAGTACATCAAAAAACTTTAAATGTTTGCAGCAGGACCAAATGTGGTTCAATGAGAAAAAGTCACAGGAAAGTAGAACAGTAGCTCCTCACACTTGGCAACCACTGTGCTCACTTCCCCTAACACACAGTGGCAACTGTAGAAGAAATCTCCCCATTCCCAGCTGTTTTCTAGACAGACAGCAGATGCAGCGTGTTCCATGATGTCACTGTTTTCCTGCATCTTCAGAATTCGTGTTTCTGTACTGGAAGACACAGAGTGCTCAGCCAGAACAGCACACGTTTAACACTTTAAAGTGCGCTGTAAAAAGAAAGAGTAACAGTTGAAACACCACAGAAACCACTGGACGGAAGACCAATATCAAACATAAAAAACCAGCATGGCCTTTGAAAAAGAAACAGACACTATATTAAACTTGAAACTTACACACACAGAAAAACAGATGCACAAACCCTTGTGTTTACAAAATTAGAGTTTAAACCAGGGGTGACTGTTATTTATTTTATTCTCTTACCTGGAGAAAGGAAGTTCATAAAGCCTAGTTCTTCATAATTCTGAACCTCAACAAATATATCAAGAAGGAAATAGGAAACCAAGGTCAGATCAGGAAAGTAAATCTATGTATAAAAACTGACTCTACCTATATTGAAATATATTAATTACTTGATAAGAATTGAAAATACCCACCTGAAAACAGAAACATAGAAAAATATGACAAGTACTTAATATCGGCAAGTCTCTGAATGACCAAGACAAAAATGAAAAGAGAGAAAATGTAAAAATAAGCCAAACAGAAAATTGGAACCTGAAGAACAGAATACTCCAATTTAAAAATACATTAAAATACAGAAACATCGATCGGTTGCCACTTCATGTCCCCATCCAGGACCCTGGCTCAGAACCCAGGCATGTTCCTTGTCCCAGAAGTGATCCAGCGATCTGGGCTTTGAGGGAAAACGTCCTAAATCTCCGAAACGGGCTGTATCTGTCCTCTGCATGCCCAATACCTCTCACTCAGTGGCCCAGGAAAAGCAAAAGGATATTTTCTTTCCACATGCTTTTATTGTTGATCAAGTACAGTTGACTCTATTTTCCTCCCATCAGTCTCCCCACCCCAGCTATTCCCACTTACCGCCTGGATCCTACCCCATTTGGTTTTGTCCATGTGTCATTTATACATGTTCCTCAGAACTCTTGCCCCCTTTTCCCCCCATTATCCCCTCACAACTCCCTTCAGATTGCTCTCAGTTTCTTCTTTATTTAACCGTTTCTGGTTACATTTGGCTTGCTTCTTTGTTTTGTTCATTAGGTTCCCCTTATAGGTGAGATCATATGGTATTTGTCTTTCACTGCCTGCCTCATTTCACTTAGCAAAATGCCGTGTAGGTCCATCCATGCTGTCGCAAAGGGTAGTACTTCCTTCTACCCTAGAACCCTGAAACACCAGGTCAAAAGAACCTACGTACTCCAATGTTCATAACAGCACAATTTACAATAGGAAATGCTGGAAACAACCTAAGTGCCCATCAGTAAATGAATGGATCAAAAAACTATGGGAAATGTATGATCATAAGACATTTTGAAGTGAAATACAAAAGTACCATGTCTCATGTGGTGGAGGTACATTGTGTTATGAGAAAAATCGCTGAGTCTAAACTTTGTAGGGTCTCCTTTGAAGCCCCCATAGGGTTAGAAATTATAAGTCAGAAAACATGACTACTGCCGCCCGGGTTCCTGGGATTTCTGTGACAAATTCCAGCATCTCAACCACTTCCTTTATCAACTCCATTCATGACACCAAAAAAAAAAAAAAAAGCTTAAGGTACAATATCTGAGCAACACGCACAGGTTTTTCCAGGTCCTTGAAGTAATGCAAGAGGAGCCAGATCATGGTGGCCCCCAGGGTCCAAGGGGATGAGTTTGACACCAAATGCTAATAGAATGACAGAGGCCACTGGAGTAAAAACAGAATTCTGAAAGCATGTACATACATGGGATACTGTTAGAGACCAGCTGCCCCTCTATGACAGCAACAGAAATAAACCTGGGCTTTGCAAAATCCTTTCCATTGAAGCACAGTTTCCCAAACCAACCTTTAATGTCTGCCTTCCTCTGTGACCTTTGGGTTTCTCAACTCTGATATCTGCATCTCCATTCCCACCTACCTGGGAGGGCAGATAGTGACTTTTTTCTGCAAACATCCCAGCACCACTTCATTTGCTCCAAAAAGGTGACCAGGACTGGCTTAGAAACAACAAGACCTGTGTACAAAATAAATGCTAGTAGTTATGGGGAACTGTTCCAAGCGTGGGAAATGTGGCCCAGCCCCCACTCGGAATAGCCAGTGGGGAGCAAGGTTGGCGGGCAGGACCCAGGCCAATGGACAGGTTCTCCTGTGGGCAATCAGGCCTGCATTGTACATCGGCTGCTATGATACTTGCTTTTGCTAAAATTCCCTCAACCTGAATGGAGGCAGCCAATGTTTACTGAGTATCTTTAACTTCCTAAAGTCTGTGCTAAACCACCCAAGTATGGAATGTAACCAGTTCAACCACTTTCCCCCTTGATCTGTAACACCCTTCTCTTTGAAGTAATTACCAGTATTCTGTCCTCTGTTGTCAGTAAAAGGTAATCACCTGTGGTGAACCTGTGCATAGTAAATGAGGACCATCCTTGATGTAATGTGTATAGAAAAGCAATAAAAGCCTGTCCAGGAAGGGGTTAGCTCTGTCTCTTGGGCTCTCTCTAGCCCTCTCGCACAATCTCACTTAGACAGTGGCAATGCCGCCACTTTTTCTCCACTGGATTTCTGTAGTTTGTGTGTATGTGTCTATTGCAGCCACAACATAGGTTCCTGCGGGCCAGATCCACATCAATTAGTTTTTAAAGATTCCCCATTTCCAATTCATGCTGTGCAGAGGTAAGGAGACAGCAAGAAAATTAATGTGTTTCACAAGATCATTTTCTAAAATCCTGTTTGTGGACAGCACCTTAATTATTCTAACAACATGTAATTTTTTTTGGACAATGAGTTCCTAATGACTATAGTTCTCAAAGTCATTATTTTCTGCGCGAGATAACTTCCAAGTACTCCCCTGTGAGCATGATTTTGCAAGTCTACCATACAAAGTAGAGTCCCCGAAAGATGTTAAAGTAAGAAAACAAAATCTTGTGGGTGGAGCAGGAACTCTGAAAAAAGTCTGCCTCATCAGGGAGACCACGTTGCTGTAGTTCTCCAACATCACATCCGCATACAATTTCCGCTGAGGTGGGTCCAGGCAATCCCACTCCTCTCTCAGGAGGTCTACAGACACATCCTTGAAGGTCAAGGATGGCTGAGGAAAAAAAGAGGCACATTTTGCAAGGAGACACCAGCAGAGTTCTCAGTGTCATCTAACATGAAAAGTGTTATAAGTGGGTTTGACCTAGGAGCTATCCTGCATCTTTTTGTAAGGTCATCATGACCTTCTAACCTTCTAATGTATTTTCTAACACTGAGAAAGGAGGATAATACATACACACAAATCTACTGCAAAGACACTACTTTTCAGGAAAATACATTTTAAACTGAAGGAAGAGACACAGGCATATGGTTTGTTGAGTGTTGTATTTCTATCATTGAGAATCAGCCGTGTATACTTCTCAGCTACAAAAGGCATGGTGAGTTGTAAGTGTAAGTAACTTCTTCAGGTTCAATTCATGCAACAAGAAATCTAGTTTTGTTAAAATGCAGATTCTGATTCAGGAGTTGTGAGAGGAGCCTGTGTTTCCACATTTTTCACAGGCTCACTTGTTTAAGTTCCTTTTAATAATTATGCTGTTACAATTGTCCCATTTGTTTCCTCCCTTTTATCTCCGTCCAACCTGAAATCCCACTCCTCTACAATTCCTTGACTAAGTTCATGTGCATGGGGCATACAAGTAAGTTCTATGACCTCTCCATTTCTTAGACTATACTAAATTGCCCCTATTTGTACCAACCATTTATGCTTCCTGTTCCCTGTACCTTCTCCCCCATTCTCCCCTCACCCCCACCCAGCTCATCACCCTCCATATGATCTTCATTGCTGTGATTTTCTTCCTGTTCTAGTTGTTTATTTTGTTTTTCTTTTGTATACGTTCAGTTGTTAATGTTGTGAGTTTGTCTTTATTTCTCTGTTTATATTTTTGATCATCTTTTTTTGTTAGATTCAGCCCCCTGAACATTTCATATAAGAGCTTGGTGATGATGAACTCCTTTAACTTGACCTATGTGGGAAGCACTTGATTTGTCCTTCCATTCTAAGTCATAGCTTTACTGGTTAGATTAAACTGGGATATAGGTCTCAGCCTTACATGACTTTGAATGCTTGCCCCAGCCCCTTCTTGCCTGCAAGGTTTCATTTGACCTATCAGCTGCTAGTATTATGGGAAGCCCTTTGTAGGTAACTCTCCTTTTGTGTTGCTGCCTTTAAGATTCTCTCCTTATCTTTTATCTTGGTTAATGGAATTGTGATGTGTCTTGGTGTGTTCCTCCTGAGGGGCAACTTCTTTGGAACTCTGAGACCTTCCTTTACTTGCATGTCTATTTACTTCACTAGACTCGGTAAGTTTTCCTTCATTATTTTTCATATCAGTTTTTCATTTCATGCTTTTCCTCTTCTCCTTCTGGCACCCCAATGATTAGAATGTAGGAAGGTTTAAAGTTGTCCCAGAGGTTACTCATCCTCTCCTCATTTTCTTTTTTTGTTGAATTCTTGTTTCTTCATTCTATTCCAGTTGAATATTTATTTCTTCCTTCTAGTCCAAATTATTGATTTGAGTCCGGTTTCCTTCCATATACTGTTTGTCCCCCATATAGGTTTCTGTATTTTAATTTGTAGGGCCTGCACTTCTTCCTTTATTTTGTAGCTCTACTCACCCATTTCTGGGAGCACCCTGATTGTGTCCTGACTGGGAACTCAACCTGCAACTCTCTGGTTCACAGGATGCTTTAAACATGCCTAGTAAATCAATACATTTTACAAATTATTGACTGAAAATTTACTCCTACTCTACATTTTCAACAATTCAAATGATTACCCACAACACAATTATGAGATTTCCTAGATCTTCCAGACTGTCTTTAAACAGGGGTGGCAAAATCATTTTCACCGGCAGCTACATCAGCCTCACAGTAGCCTTCAGAGGGCTGAATGTAATTTCAAGACTGTATAAAGGTAAGTACTCCTTAACTAGGGGAAAGGAGCTCGGGGCTGTTCCCAGGAAGAAAAGGTGCTGGGCAAGATTTAACAACGTGGAGGGTCAGATTTGGCCCACATGCAGTGTGTTTGCACCTGTGCTTTACAAGAACACATACACTTAAAATATTGTTTTCAGTCTTCCGTCATGGAATTGAATTGATCTGCAAACATAACTGACTAAAGTGGAAGTTTCCCCAAATTTATACTATTTTTCATGTCTTTAGATAACAAGGATTTTATCATGAATAATTTTCCAAAGTTAGGTCTCTCCATTTACACATCTTTTCTTTCTTTCACATACTTCCTTATCAGTATCAAAAACAAACATCTCATATCTTACCGGTGTTGCTTTAAGGAATAAATCTTCTATTCCTGACCTTTGCAAGAAGTCCTGGTTGTCTGCAGATGACAAAGCTGAAAGACAGAAAATAAAGGTTCACAGGTGTGACACACAGGACAATATACATGGAACTTACAATGTTTTTTAAATCACATGGTTGAGTACGTCAAAAAACTTTAAATGGCACTTCCATTATTATTTTCAGAGGAAATTCCATACTGTTTTCCACAATGGCTGCACCAGTCTGCAGGGGGAAAATGCAGACAACTGTGCTTGAGTAACAATAAAAAAAAAATTTTTTTAAATGTTTGCAGCAGGACCAAGTGTGGCATAATGAGAAAAAGTCACGCAAAATTAGAACAACAGTTGCTCACATTGGTAACCATTGCGCTCACATCCCCTGGCACACAACAGAAATTGTAGAAGAAAACTCGCCATTTCCAGTTGTTTTGTAGACACATACACGGTCATGTGTTCACTGCTGTCACTGTTTTCCTGCATCTTCAAAAGATGTATTCCTGTTCTGCAGGACACAGAGTGCTCACACCATAACAGCACACCATGAACACGTTAAAGTGCACACTAAAAAGAAGGGTAATAGTTGAAACACCACAGAAACCACTGGAGTGAAGACCAATATCAAGCATGGGCTTTGAAAAAGAAACAGACACTAAACTTGAAACATACACAGAAAAAAAAAGCATCTCTTTAGAGGCTAGTGATGCTTAGCATTTTTTCATATGTCTGTGGGCACTTCCTTGGAGAAGTATCTGTTCAAGAGTTTGCCCATTTTTTAATTGGGTTGTTTGTCTTCCTGCAGTGGACTCGTGTGAATTCTTTATATATTTTGGAGATGAGGCCCTTGTCTGAGGTATCATTGGCAAATATGTTTTTCCACGCTGTAGGTTCTCTTCTCATTTTAATGCTGTTTCCTTTAGCCATTCAGAAGGCATCTCACACTGGTTAGAGTGGCGAACATAAACAAATCAACAAACAAATGCTGGAGAGGATGCGGAGAAAAGGGAACCCAGTACATTGTCGGTGAGAATGTAAACTGGTGAGGCCACTGTGGAAAACAGTATGGAATTTCCTCAGAAAACTAAAAATGGAACTGCCCTTTGACCTAGAAACTCTGCTGCTGGGATTATACTGTAAGAATCCTGAAACACCAATCTGAAAGAACCTATGCACTCCAGTGTGCATAGTAGCACAATTTACAATAGCCAAGTACTGGAAGCAACCTAAGTGTCCATCAGCAAATGAGTGGATCCAAAAACTATGGTACATTTACACAATGGAATTCTACGTAGCAGAGAGAAAGAAGGAGCTTGTACCCTTTGCGAGAGCATGGAGGGAAGTGGAAAGCATTATGCTAAGTGAAATAAGGCAGGCAGTGATGGACAAATACCATATGATCTCACCTTTGACTGGAATAAAATGAACAGAAGAAAAAAGCTAACAAAATATAACCAGAGATATTGAAGTTAAGTACAATCTAACAATAGACAGAGGGGAGTGAGGAAGGGATAACAGGGAGAGGAGTTTTCAGGAACCACTATAAAGGACACATGGATAAAATCAAGGGGGTGGAGGGAGGTGGGTTTGGTTTGGGTGGGGTGGAGGGGTGGACATAAAATGAAGACAACTGTAATTGAACAACAATGAAAGAAAGAAAGAAGAAAGAAGGAAGGAAGGAAGGAAGGAAGGAAGGAAGGAAGGAAGGAAGGAAGGAAAGGAAGGCAGGCAGGAAGGAAGGAAGAAAGAAAGAAAGAAAAGAAAAGAAAGAAGGAAAGAAGGAAAGAAAATCAAACACACAACCCCTTGTGTTTACAAAATTAGAGTTTAAACGAGGGGTGATGGTTATTTCTTTTTCTCTTAACTTGGAGAAGGCAAGTTCCTAAAGCCTACTTGTTTACAATTCTGAACTTCAGCAAATATATGAAGACAGGAAACAGAAAACCAAGGTCAAATCAGAAATCTGAAATGTACCTACAAAACCGACACTCCCTGTACTGAAATGTATTAATTTCAATTCACCTTCAACTTGATAAAGAAATGAAAATAACCACCTGAAAACAGAAACATAGGAAAACAAGACAACTACTTAATATCAGCAAGTCTATGAATGACAAAAATGAAAATGAGAAGATAGAAAATGTAAAAATAAGCAAACAGAAAATGGGAAGCTGAAGAACACAATATTCAAAATTAAAAATACATTAAAATACAGAAACCGATCGATTGTGACTTCATGTCCCTAACCAGGGCCTATGCCCAGAACACAGGCATGCTGCTTGTCCCAGAAATGATCCAGTGATCTTGGCTTTGAGGGAAAACATGCTAAATCTCTGAAACAAGCTGGATCTCTCCTCTGCATACCCTGTACCTCTCACTCAGTGGCCTAGGAAAAGGACATTTTTTTTCCTTTAAAAAAATATATTTTTTTATTGTTATTGAATTACTGTTGTATGCCTTTTCTCCCTATCCCTCCACCTCACCCCAGTTGAACCCACCTCCCTCCTTCGTCCACACCTCCACCCTCCCCCTTGATTTTGTTCATGAGTCCTTTATAGTAGTTCCTGTAATACCCTCTTCTCACTGTCCCCTCCCCACTCCCCCCTGGCTATTGTTAGATTGTTCTTAACTACAATATCTCTGGTTATATTTTGTGTCCTTTTTTCTTCTGTTGATTATGTTCCAGTTAAAGGTGAGACGATATGGTATTTGTCCTTCACCATCTGGCTTATTTAGCTTGGCATAATGCTCTCTAGTTCCATCCATGCTGTTGCAAAGGGTATAAGCTCCTTCTTTCTCTCTGCTGTGTAGAATTCCATTGTGTAAATATACCATAGCTTTTTGATCCACTCATAGGTAAAGGACATTTTCATTCCACATTTTTTTTTATTGTATTTCAAGTACAGTTGACTCCATTTTCCTCCCATCAGTTCCCCCAACCCAGCTATCCGCAATGACCACCTTGACCGAACCCCATTTGGTTTGACATGTGTCCTTTATACATGTTCCTCAGAACTGTTGCCTCTCCCCCCCCCACCCCAGTATCCCCTATGATCTCCCTTCTGGTTGCTGTCAGTTTCTTCTTCATTTCAATGTTTCTGGTTATATTTTGCTTGCTCCTTTTTTTTGTTCATTAGTTTCCCCTTATAAGTGAGATCATATGGTGTTTGTCTTTCACCGCCAGCCTTATTACACTTAGCATAATGCTGTGTATATCCATCCATGCTGTTACAAAGGGTAGGAGTTCCTTCTACCCTAAAAGCCTGAAACACCAAGTCAAAAGAACCTACGTACCCCAATGTTCATAGCAGCACAATATAGAATAGCCAAATGCTGGAAGCAACGTAAGTGCCCATCAGAAAATGAATGGATAAAAAAACTATGGAACATTTATGAGCATAGGACATTTTGAAGTGAAATAGAAAGGTAGAATGTCTCATCTTGTGGAGGTGCGTTGTGTTAAGAGAAAATCACTGAGTCTAAACTTTGTAGGGTCTTTTCTGAAGTACCCATAGGGTTAGAAATTATAAGTCAGAAAACATGCCACCTATAACCTTAAATGTAAATGGATTAAATGCTCCAATCAAAAAACATAGAATAGCTCAATGGATAAGAAAGAATGACCCACACATATGCTGCCTACAAGAGACCCACCTCAGGACAGAAGACCTAAGCAGAATAAATGTGAAGGGCTAGAAAAAAATATTCCAAACAAATGGACATGAAAAAAAGCAGGGGTAGCAATACTCATATCAGACAAAACAGACTTCAAAAAAAGGGCCATAAAGACAGACCCAGAAGGTCACCTCATAATACTCAAGGAAGAATCCACCAAAAAGACATAAACATTGTAAATGTACATGCTCCCAACATAGGAGCACCCAAATACATAGAGAAAATCTTGGAGGACTTCAAGAAAGATATTGACAGCAACACAATTATAGGAGGGGATTTTAATACCCCACTGTCAAAGATGGACAGATCTTCTAACCAAAATATCAACGAAGATATTGTGGCATTCAACAAGGCCTTGGATGAAATGGACTTAACTGATAAATAGAGAGCCTTTCATCCCAAAGAAGAAAAATACACATTCTTTTCAAATGCACATGGAATATTTTCAAAGATAGATCACATGATAGGACACAAAACAAGCCTCAACAAATTCAAGAAAATTGAAATCATATCAAGCATTTTCTCTGAACACAAGGGACTGAAACTAGAAACCAACCCCAAAGGAAAAAACCCAAAACACTCAAAATAATGGAGATTGAATAACATGCTATTAAACAATGAATGGGTGAAAAATGAGATCAGAGAAGAAATCAAAAAGTTTCTGCAAAAAAATGAAAATGAACCCACAACAATCCAAAACCTATCGGATACAGCAAAGGCAGTCCTGAGAGGGAAGTTTATAGCGATACAGGCCTACCTAAAAAGATTGAAACAACTCAAATAAACAACCTAACCATACAACTACAAGTACTTGAGGAACAACAACAAAGACAAACCAGAGCAAGTAGAAGGAAGGAAATAACCAAGATCAGAGCAGAATTAAATGACATAGAGACTAAAAGCACAATTGTAAGGATCAATGAATCCAGGAGTTGGTTCTTTGAAAAGATGAACAAAATCGACAAGCCCTAAAGCAGGCTCATCAAGAAAAAAAGAGAGAACACCGAAATAAACACAATCAGAAATGAAAGAGGAGAGACTACAACGGACACCACCGAGATAGAAAGTTCTTCATTACTGTGAAGAACTGTATGCCAGAAAATTTGAAAACCTAGGTGAAATGGATACATTTCTAGAAAAATATAATCTTCCAAAACTGAATGAAGAAGAAGCAGAAAACCTGAACAGACCAATAACAGCAGACGAAATTGAAGCAGTCATCAAAAAACTCCCATCACACAAAAGCCCTGGATCAGATGGTTTCACAGGAGAATTCTACAAAGCATTTAAGGAAGAGCTAACCCCTATCCTTCACAGACTATTCGAAAAAATACAAACTGATGGAAGACTCCCAAACTCTTTTTATGAAGCCAGCATCATCCTAATCCCAAAATCAGATAAAGACACAATGAAGAAAGAAAACTTCAGGCCAATATCGCTGATGAACATAGATGCTAAAATCCTCAACAAAATATTGGCAAACCTCATCCAGCAATACATTAAAAAGATCATCCACCATGACCAAGTGGGATTCATCCCAGGGATGCAAGGATGGTACAATATTCGCAAATCAATAAACATAATACATCACATCAAGAACAGCAAAGACAAAAATCACATGACATATCAACAGATGCGGAAAAAGCATTTGATAAAATACAGCACCTGTTTCTGATAAAAACACTCAGCAAAGTGGGAATAGAGGGAGCATTCCTCAACATAATAAAGGCCATATATGAGAGACCTACAGCCAACATCATACTCAATGGACAAAAACTTAGAGCTTTCCCACTAAGATCAGGAACAAGACAAGGATGCCCTCTCTCACCACTCCTATTCAACATAGTACTGGAAGTCCTAGCCACATCAATCAGACAAGAAAAAGCAATAAAAGGCATCCAAATTGGAAAGGAGGAAATGAAACTGTCACTGTTTGCAGATGACATGATAGTGTACATGGAAAATCCTATAGACTCCACCAAAAAACTACTCGACCTAATAAATGAATTTGGCAAAACAGCTGGATACAAAGTCAATACTCAGAAATCAAAGGCATTCCTGTACACTAACAACGAAACTGCAGAAACAGAAATCAGGAAAAAAATGCCATTTGATATAGCAACAAGAAAAATAAAGTACCTAGGAATCAACCTAACCAAGGAGGTTAAAGACCTGTACTCAGAAAACTACACAACACTGAAGAAAGAAATTAAGAAAGATACAAACAAATGGAAGCATTTACCATGTTCATGGATTGGAAGAATTAACATCATCAAAATGGCCATACTACCCAAAGCAATTTATAGATTCAATGCAATCCCTATTAGAGTACCCATGACATATTTCACAGATATAGAACAAACATTGCAGAAATTTATATGGGACCATAAACGACCCTGAATAGCTGAAGCAATTTTGAGGAAGAAGAACAAACCAGGAGGGATCACAATACCTGATATCAAACTGTATTACAAGGCCACTGTAATCAAAACAGCCTGGTACTAGCATAAAAACAGGCACATAGATCAATGGAACAGAACAGAGAGCCCGGAAATAAACTCAAGTCTTTACGGTCAATTAATATTTGACAAAGGAGGCAAAAGCATAAAATGGAGCAAAAACAGCCTCTTCAACAGATGGTGTTGAGAGATCCGGACAGCTACGTGCAAAAAAATGAAACTCCATCACCAACTTACGCCATACACAAAAATAAACTCAAGATGGATAAAAGAATTACATATAAGTGGTAACACCATAAAAGTCCTCGAGGAAAACATTGGCAGGAAAATCTCAGACATTCCACGCAGCAACATCCTCACAGATATGTCCCCTAAAGCAAGGGACATAAAGGAAAGAATAAACAAATGGGACCTCATCAAAATAAAAAGCTTCTGCAAGGCTAAAGAAAACAGCACCAAATTACAAAGAGAACCAACAGTATGGGAAAACATATTTGCCAATGATACCACAGACAAGGGCCTGATGTCCAAAATATATAAAGAACTCACACAACTGCACTCCAGGAAGACAAACAACCCAATTAAAAAATGGGCAAAGGACTTGAACAGACACTTCTCCAAGGAAGACATACAGAGGGCCCAGAGACATATGAAAAGATGCTCAGCATCACTGGCCATCAGAGAGATGCAAATTAAAACCACAATGAGGTACCATGTCACACCAGTCAGAGGGGCCAGCATAAACAAATCCACAATCAAATGTTGGAGAGGATGCGGAGAAAAGGGAACCCTAGTGCACTGTTGGTGGGAATGCAGACTGGCGAGGCCACTGTGCAAAACAGTATGGAATTTCCTCAGAAAACTAAAAATGGAACTTTCCTTTGACCCAGCAATTCCGCTGCTGGGATTATACCCTAAGAACCCTGAAACACCAATCCAAAAGAACCTGTGCACCCCAATGTTCATAGCAGCACAATTTACAATTGCCAAGTACTGGAAGCAACCGAAGTGCCCATCAGCAAACGAGTGGATCCAAAAACTATGGTATATTTACACAATGGAATTCTACGCAGCAGAGAGAAAGAAGGAGCTTATACCCTTTGCAACAGCATGGATGAAACTGGAGAGCATTATGCTAAGTGAAATAAGCCAGGCGGTGAGGGACAAATACCATATGATCTCACCTTTAACTGGAACATAATCAACGAAAGAAAAAAGCAAAAAAAATACAACCAGAGACATTGAGGTTGGGAACAGTCTAGCAGTGGCCGGGTGGGAGTGCGGTGGGGACAGTGGGAAGAGGGGATTGCAGGAACTATTATAAAGGACACATGGACAAATCTGGAGGGATGGTGGGGGTGGGGTATGGAGGTGGGCTCATTTGGGGTGGGGCGGAGGGAAGGGGAGAAAAGGCATACAACTGTAATTGAATAACAATAAAATTTTTTAAAAAATTAAAAAAAAAAAGAAATAAACCTGGGCTTTGCAAAATCCTTTCCATTGAAGCACAGTTTCCCAAACCAAACTTTAAGATCTGGCTTCCTCTGTGATCTCTGGGTTTCTCTACTTTGATATTTGTATCTCCATTCCTACTTACCTGGAAGGACAGATAGTGACTTTTTTATGAAAACATCCCAGCGCTCCTAAATTTGCTCCAAAAAGGTGACCAGGACTGGCTTAGAAACTACAAGCCCTGTGTACAAAATGAATATTATTAGTTTGTAAAGATTCCCCATTTCCAATCCATGATGTGCTCAGGTAAGATGATGGCAGGAAAATTAATATATTCTACACGATCTTTTTCTAAAATCCTATTTCTGGACAGCACCTTTATTATTCTAACAACAGAATTTTGGGGACAATGAGGTCCTAAGAACTATCGTTCTCAAAACCTTTATTTTCTAGACGAGATAACCTACAAGTTTTCCCCTGTGAGTATGAATCTGAAAATCTACCATACACAGTAGAGTCCCCAAAAGATGTTAAAGAAAGGGACCAAAATCTGGTGGGTGGAGCGGGAACTCTGAACGAAGTCTGCCTCACCCAGGGAGACCAGGTTGCTATAGATCTCCAACATCACGTCCGAGTACAATTTCTGCTGAGCTGGGTCCAGGCAATCCAACTCCTCCCAAGAGAAGTCTACAGACACGTCCTTGAAGATCAAGGATTGCTGAGGGAAAAAAAGAGGCACATTTTGCAAGGAGACACCAGCAGAGTTTTCAGTGTTATCTAACATGAAAAGAGTTACAAGTGCTTTTGACCTAGGAGATATCCTGCATCATTTTGTAAGGTCCGTATGACCCTGTAACACTCTAATATATTTTCTAACACCTACAAAGGAGGATAACACATGCACACAAACCTACTGTAGAGACATTACATTTCAGGAAAATACACTTTAAACTGAAAGAACAGACAGAGGCATATGGATTGCTGAGTGTTGTATTTCTATCATTCAGAATCAGCTGTGTATACTTCTCAGCTACAAAAGGCATGGTGAATTGTAAGTGTAAGTAACTTCTTCAGGTTTCATTCAGGCAATAAAGAATGTAGTTTTGGTGAAATGCACATTCTGATTCACGAGTTGGGGGAGGGGCCTGTGTTTGCACATTTTTCACAAGCTCACTTGTTTAAGTATGTTTTATTGATTATAGTCCTACAATTGTGCCATGTTTTTTCCCCTTTAAGCCTTCCACTGTGGAACTCCTCTCCCTCCCTAGTTCCCATACTAAGTTCATGACTATGGCTATAAAATAAGTTCTATGACTTCTCCATTTCAAATATTATTTTAAATCCCCATCTATTTTTTAAATTTATTTATTTTTATTCAGTTACAATTGTCTGCATTTTCTCCCCTTCCCTCTACTCCACATCAGCCAGTCCCACCTTCCTCCCCCTCCTCTCCCTCCCCCTTGATTTTGTCCTTGTGTCCTTTATAGTAGCTCCTATAGACCCCTCTCCCCACTATCCCCTCCCCACTCCCCTCTGGCTATTGTTACAATGTTCTTAATTTCAATGTCTCTGGTTATATTCTGTTTGCTTTTTTCTGTTGTTGATCACAGACAACCCAAATAAAAAATGGGCAAAGGACTTGAACAGACACTTCTCCAAGGAACACATACATAGGGCCCAGAGACATATGAAAGCATGCTCAACATCACCAGCCATCAGAGAGATGCAAATTAAAACCAAAATGAGGTACCATCTCACACCAGTCAGATACGCCAACATAAAGAAATCAACAAACAAAAGTTGAAGAGGATGTGGAGAAAAAATATAAGGATTATTCTTGATATGAGAATATTTTCTGAAACATACAGTAGATTGTAGACCTTGAGTTTCACTCCAAACTTGTGCTACACGTTTCAATAAAACACAGACAAATACACATAGAGACCTCATGGATGTTCACTGCTCTGTTTGTAACTGACAAGAATGAAAACATCTTAACAGTGAAATGACAAAATAACTCAATTGTTAACATTTTATGCACACAGTCAGACATACTCGTACATACGGAAAGTAGGTGCAAATGGAAAATAAGTGAGCACAGTATTTCTAGAACAATGTAATCAAGGTTATTTTGTGATTCCGTATATCTGGTGAATCTCTCTGTGAAAGACACCCTTTGTGTTTTACAAATACAATAAAGAGAAATACACACATAATGATAGGAACGCAATTACACCTATTGTTTCTCAAGTGTTTTATTTCTTTGAAAATGTTTCTGTATCATTAGAGAGGAAGATCTTACCAACTGAACTGAATTAAACGTGTGTCTATAATATGATTCTTGTAAAATTACCTGAAAATATGAAAGGTGATCATGTAGAGTATGATTGTGACATGAGTGTGCAATATAACAAAATTGTACAGGATCAGGGCATCACTGATTAAATCCTTCACGTCAAAAGCCAATAATATCTATGAAATAAATGTAGGGCCTTCATTTTCCAAAGCAAACAGAAGTTAAAGAGACAAGAATACTGTGCAGATGCTATGTGATAGTTTTTTCACATCGCTCAATAACTCCCTGCTACACTCTCATTAATCATAAAGGAAAACTATTAACTCTACACTGAAGAGAGCACATCAGGCAAGTGACTATCAGGTGGATTGGAACAATGGATATTTGCTGACAGATGCACACACAACACATGTCCTAATCGGTGTGTCACTACTGGCGAAATACATAAGAAAGTCACTATGTGAAAATAATCATTAGTAAACATTTATTTTATTAATGTCAACCCACAGGTGCCTCTCATATTCAGTACACTAATCATGTATTTAAATAGCAAGACTTTCTTACCAATCGAGGGACAAAGTGTATTCTATGACTCTTCCATTTCAGAACATTCAGAGCGATTCTTACTGGAAAATCTGCATTTCCTTACCTTGATGTACAGAGGTGATGCTGCAGCCACATCAACTTAAACATATATTTCCCTGCTCCACCAATACCCGAGCCTCTGACCCATCTCAAAAAATATATTGCACAAGGGTGCCACTCACGGTTGATCTGTGACAGAGGGGATGTGTTCAGTGTTTAAAGGTTATTAACTAAAGGCAGTAATTCCTGACCTCAGGCATCCTAGATAAAGATAGTGCACAGAGGCCCTGGGAAAAAGGAGAGAAGTACTGTACATAAACTACGGCCTCTGACCATCATAAACACAACAGGAAATAAGCAGATTAAAACAACCTCACTATCCAAGAACATCAGAGAGAAGAATGAAGGTTGCTGGTTTTTAATCCAATCATATTAGGAGGATAAGCAAGCACAGACTCTGACCCAGGACACATCTTTTACCTGAGAAGCTGCCATGTCCTCCTGGTCCTGCTCCTCCTCTAGATTCTTTTCTCAGGCGATCATATACTGAGGAATCAAGTTTGCACTTTGAGAGGGTGTCTTCAATGGCACAGACCTTTTGTCTAATCCCACCACAATCCCTCCAGACGGAGCTGGAAACAGTGAAAAGCCCACCCTCCCCTTTCCATAGTCACCGGGAGGCACGACAAGGAGCTGCTACATGGACACCTCACTGAGATTGTTTTCTGTCTTCACGTGCTCTCTCCTCCCACAGATGTCCACAGACTGCTACAGCAATAAGAACGTGTGTTGCTCTCCTGAAACCCATATGCAACAGAGCATTCCCTTATGTTCTGGGATTCCCTTATGTCCTAGCATGCCTTATGTCCCCTGAACAAAGCCTGCTCCCCACCCTCACACATGCATTCCAGAACCCTCCTGCTAATCAATGGGTTCACCTGAGCATCACCCAGGCACTTCATTCAATAATGATGCCCCACTGGAGAAGTTGACTAACTATGTGGGGGAGCACACAGGTGATGCCACCTCTTAGATCTCCTCACCTGATCTAATAACATCCCGAAGGGGTACAGTTTAGCCCTAAAAAACTATGCGGAACGCATAGTTTTGAACGCGTTGGGTCGAAAGCCCTTCTTGGCATCTGTAATCTGCTTGCTGCCCCTGCACTCGCTGCCACAACTCCTCTCTTCACAAGCTCTCTCTCTGTCGGAAGTGCATCTTATTCAACAGGAAAGATATTAAAGGAGCTTCCAAACATCTGCACCCTGGGGAGAAATTCGCGCTCCATGGGCCTCGAACCATCAGGCACACAGATTGTTTGCTCTACCTGACTTATGACTTGAAATGGTGAGGGCTGGCCCGGCTGCCCAGGCCACCTCTCTCAAGAGAAAATCCACAAAAGAAAGGTGGACAAACCTCGGGCGGAAGGGCCTCAGAGTTTCTGCGAAAATGCCCCTCCGCGCGCCAGCCAACTGATCAGGGTGTGGGGGCGTCTCACCTGTATTCTAGACTGAAAACTATTTCAATTACACTAGCGACGGTACGGTTTCTCCTGCAGAGGAATGTGAACTAAGAGATTTAGTAGCGAACCGCATACACCCAAACCAGGAAGATTTACAAGACCAGCACGGTTCGACCATTACTTCCGGGAGTCTCACGAAGTGCACATGCGCACTTTCTCCAAGGAGGCAGGGGTCGGAGTATGAGCAGAGCACTTCCGGTGTTGGGCGGGGTCTGAATACAGGCCTCACGGTGGGGAAGAGGTGCCTGGCGGAGCTGTGAAGAGGTCTTCGGGTTGAGGCCAGGACTCCTTTCTGCATATTTCTCCTTAGTGATATTCCTCACCTAGGAGATCACCCCATTTGACTTAGGAACCATTTTGTACGGCTTTAACATAATTAGAAACTTTATGAATTTCTGTCAAAAATTATTATGAAACTTCTATACTAAAATTTCAGGTGCTTGTTTGATACTTTATATTTGTAATTTTTCTTTTACATTTATATTCAGTGTAGATTAGTACTTCATGAGTCTCAGTTCAATGTTACCGTATACATTGATTCCCAGCTGGTGTCCAAGGGAATTGATGAGTGTGGTGGGAAATCCCACAATTTGGTGAACCAAGCGTGTCAGATTTTACTGTGATGGTGGGTGGGATAATATTTGTCCAAATGGGTCATTGAGGAGAAAAAACACTAGGAATGTTTCTCCACAATAGCAGAGGAAAACTGCGATTTTTCTCCATACAACACTCTGCTTATCAAAAGAAAAATACACATCCTTTATATATGCACATAGTGCTATAGCAAGACCAAACATTGTCTCGGTCCCCAGCAATTCTTGATAAATATTACATGAATTCCAGTGATGGAAAGGGTTTTTTTTGAAAGTTCTTTCTATGTATGACTACCCTGACAAATGTATAGAAACCTTCTGTGAGACTCATCTGGTTCAAAACCCTTCATAGGGTCCTCCTCACATAACACGTTGTGCGCAAACACAACAATAATACCTCAATATTGTTCCCACTCAGTAGAAAAAGTTGGTATCCGTAGTACTCAGGACCACAACAAATGTGCAGTTTTTCCGGACAGAATGTAGTTCCTGGACCTATTTCTGGGGGCCAGAGGAAGGAATGATCCTTTTCTTGACTTCAGTTGTGCTGAGAATAAATATCTAGCCCTTCTGTTTCCTTGTTCCTGATTGAACCTAATCAGTTGCACTATGAACTATGCCTTCATCCTGAAGTAAACAGCTTTGTCCAGCTCCTTTCTACTAATGAATATTCATACTTTCAATGGGTATTGTAAGTTTATGAGGTTATAGTGAATGTTCTGATACAACTTTGTGCAACTGTAAACAACACACAGCATATATGTTGCAAAACAGCACTTTGTGTGGAACAAGAGTGCTCCCCCTTTTTTTTTTTTTACCTACACTCACCATTTTTAGCAATTCCTGAATGGATTTTTAGGTTTATTCCAGGGTCCTATTGCCTCTCAGTTCTCCCTGGAAGAACAAGTATAGTTTCCCATCACTAATAGATTGTATTTATAATGTGGAATTTCACTGGAGGCATTGAAATTAACTGGACTCTTATTTCAAAGGGCCTGAGGGCCATGTCCTTCATTTAGAGTGTGCCAGGGTTTTCTGTTTTAACTTCAAGTAGATTCTCAAATTATTCCTTAATGTTCAGTTTAGGAGTCAGGGATGAGTCATAGTTCAATTCTTGAAGTCCCGCCTGCAAATCAGTTCCTTCATTTTTGAAGTGAGGACTATTGAAATATGGTGTTAAATGCAATGGAAAAGTTAAAATCACCTATAAGACAAAACGATTTGGGGGGGCTGATGGGAATAAATTATAGGTGGAGGACATCAGGTTTCAGTAGCCATGGTAACAGCACTGCAAACCTCACTTTTTCTGGTAAATATGCTGGCTCTGAATATGCATATCAGTAGGGAGGAAATGGCCCAATAGCCACAGACATTTTGCAATGGAGATTGTCTCCTTCTTTAGAAACACACCCGAAATCCTGAGATATGTTTTTTTAATTTTTTATTGTTATTCAATTACAGTTGTGTGCCTTTTCTCCCCATTCCTCCACCCCACCACAGCTGAACCCCCCTCCATCCCCCACTTCCACCCTCCCCCTTGATTTGGTCCATGTGTCCTTTATAGTAGTTCCTGTAATCCCCTCTCCTCACTGTCCCCTCCCCACTTCCCCCTGTCCATTGTTAGATTTTTCTTAACTTCAATGGCTCTGGTTATATTTTGTCTGCTTTTTTCTTCTATTGCTTATGTTCCACTTAAAGGTGAGATCATATGGTATTTGTCCCTCACCGTCTGGCTTATTTCACTTAACATAATGCTCTCCAGTTCCATCCATGCTGTTGTAAAGGGTATAAGCTCCTTCTTTCTGCTGCATAGAATTCCATTGTGTAAATATACCATAGTTAGGTTTTCTTCATCACTCTATTTACTTTTACTTTACTGTGTGCTACTTGATCTACCCATACTTGATTCTATAGCACCTGAGCATACTCAAGTGACACACAAACAGTCTTCCTTTGAGAACCTGTGACATTCCACTTCTTTCAGTAAACCCGATCCTACAGCAACTCTTTTTCTTCTTATCTATAGAGCACTTACTTTGTCTCTTTGTTGTATGTACCTTTCCATTTCCAAGGACAAAATGCTATAAAAATGCATTAAATAAAAAATATTAAAAAATATTTTAATACAGTTCTACATGAACCATGACACATATTGCTTCCTGTCCAAATTATCTTTAATATATTTTTTGAAAAGATTTTGTTTATCATTTTAGGGGAATTCGTGGAAGAAAGACAGGGATTGAAACTTCAATGTCTAGTTGTGCCTCCAGCCTCCCCGGCAGGGGATTGGGCCTGCAGCCCACACACGTGCCCTGACTCAGAGTGAAAGTTGTGACCCTTTGGTTTGCAGGCCAGTACTCAATCTATTGAAGTACACCAGCCAGGGCCTATCTAAGCTTGAAATCAACATCTTTCATTCCTTGGCAATTTTCTCATTGAGTAAAATTGTGCCTTATGTTTCTAGCCTAAGAAACATGACAGAGCATTATTTTTCCTTCGAGTGGTGGAAAATTACACTATGCAATTCATACACATATTTTACTAACATTTTCAACAACTATGTCCTACAGTAGAACCCATATGGGCATTCCCCACAAAAAAGATACTGAAATGAAGTATCTGAAGGATGAAAATCACGGTCTTTCTATCCAAGAAACCAGCAGTTTCAAGAGTAAACATTCATCAGAGTCTTAGGAAGAAGTCTGAGTCCATTTGTGAACGCCTGGCCGTTCATACCTTTAAAGTCCTGCTACATCTGCAACCTCTTCTGACCATGGAGAGAAACTGGAAATGCAGTTCCTGGGTTTCATAGTCTGACACCAGCTGAAGCGTCATACCTGCAGCAGGTCACAGCACCCCAGGCCCACCCTGGACAAATCTTTACACCTCTAAACTCTCATCATACTCTATTCTCAGAAGCCATGTGTTTGACTATCTATGGATGTGCAGCCTGTTCTCCCTTAAAAGTTGTTTTAAAATTTAGGAACATTGGGGTGCATAGGTTCTTTTGGATTGGTGTTTCAGGGTTCTTAGGGTATAATCCCAGCAGAGGAATTGCTGGGTCAAAGGGCAGTTCCATTTTCAGTTTTCTGAGGAAATTCCATACTAATTTCCACAGTGGCCTCATTTTTAAAGGTAGTATCTAACCCTCTGGTGTATGGGCTCCTCAGTTTCAATACGCAAACCAAGCACTGGATGTTTTACCATTACTTCCACTATGGTGACTACAAGTGGAAATTAATACTAAAAAGTTTTAGGTGGGAATGTATGATATTTCTACTTTAGTAAACAGAAAAATACGATCCCATTGTGTATTACTCCCAAAGTAATTTTCATGACTTCTCCAAGCTCAGAACAAGTGTTTTATTATTTCTGTTATTCTAAGTGAAATAACCCAGGTAGTGAAACACAAATACCATATGAACTCACCTATAAGAGGAACCTAAGGAAGAAAACAGACAAAAGAGGAAAACAGAGCGAGAGGCATGGGAAGAAGGAAAAGACTGAGAGCAACCAATGGAGAAGGGGAGGGCATTAAGGGTGAAAAGAAGGGGAAATAACTGGTGAAGGAACATGTACGAGAGACCCAAGGACATGGAGTAGGGTGCGGATTGACTGTGCAGTTGGGATGGGGAACATTGGAGTATAGAAATGGGGGAAACATTGGAAAAGTGTAATAGAACAATAATGAAATATTGAGGTGTACAACTGTAATTGAACAAGAAAAAATTTTTAAAGAGAATAAAACCTGAAACTCCCCCGAAAATAATAATTGAAATGCTAAAGCTTGTATCTTTCTATCTCTGTTCCTTCCTCTTCTATAAAACCAATCAATCAATAAAAATTAATAAAAATGTAATAGAAACTGTCTTGGTAGAGTGAACATTATCCATGAAGCGTTATAAGTCATGGTTAAATTTTATTCATTAAAACAGGAAACCTAAGATATACTGAAAATTATAAAGTGTACGCCTATATTGCAAACAAATAAGCATACAAAAAGGCACATAGAAATGGGTGGAAGGCGGAAGGATATGAAAATTGTCGGTCCCACATGCCCAATGTTGTGTGGCGGTTAAAAACTGGGAGACATAACTTGGCTACAGAAGTTCCCGATAAAGTGTGAGGGATCCCAGCGTGACACCAGAATCTCCTGCCCCACATGCACTGGTGGGAAGACAAGTACCCATAAACTCTGGCTGTAGAAACCAGCGAGGGTTTGGTGGAGGGACACAGCAGGTACCGGGAGTCCCATGTGTTCCCATTAAAGGGCCTGAGAACAGACTTACATGGACTCAGTCATTCTCAGCTTCGGCATTGTGGCAGCAATTGGAGATGCAGAGAGGAAATGAATGGTCTGGCATGATGGTGGGAGCTGGAGGGGATACTTTCTCAGACAGGTGTGCTGTGAGAAGTAATTGTTTCTTTTCCTCAAGATCACCCACCACCTCCAGAAGACTCAGTAGGGTAGCCAACACACCTGAGTCCCCTACCACCTGGCTACAGCTCTTAGCTCTGCTCTGCTGATTCCCTGATATTTGCCCCAACAAAACCACAGGCCCACCCAATCTCTTTCCAGTAGCTTTTCCACATATCTGACCTGTATCAGATCCTGCTTCAGACTTTCCTAATATCTATCAAATATGCCATGTGACTTTTGCATATTCTGCAACACCTGGTATGTGGCCTTTGGCTTGATGCCATCACCAGCAGGCCATTTTTCACAGCTTGACTTCTCCTGGGCACCTCTAAGACAATCTAAAGTGGCATCCACCTGAAGGCCCTTTGTATGTTATACCAAGTCACCTGGCAGGGCAGAAGTGGCTGGACAGGTAAACATCACAAAGCTGTTATGGACATCTGGCAAGCAGCATCATTTCATGTCGAAGTAGTACCCAACAGCCTCCACAAGAAACAAACTGAAGAAGCAGCCTCAGTGGTAACCAGAGTCACAATGAAGTAAGTCCAGCCTGAGGGATTGACCCCTAACAAATGATGCACCACACTGCTTGGATTGGAGGTTGGTTGTTGCTGCCAGTCCTCATAGTCAACTGGTCCAGTTTCAAAACCATCCCACTAAAGTACAAAAGAAAGCAAGGCTAAGTTACAATGGGAGTGTGTACACTGCCCGCAATGGAAAGGAGGGCACCACTGGAGCACCCAACTCCGGTGAACAGGGAGCCTGTGCCAGTGGATTCTGTAGGACACTCACTACATATGTCCACTCTACAAAGGCCAAGCAACATAGCAGCTCTACCCTATATATAGAAACAAACACAGGGAGGTGACCAAAATAAAGATTAACCTTGTCCTACCTGATGGAACACAACTTAGAGACTTGGAAATTGAGAACAACATGAGAATAACCAGAGGGGAGGTAGGAGGGGATAATGGGGGGAAAGGGGAGAAGAGTTTGCAGGAACAACTATAAAGGACACATACAGAAAAGCAAAGTGGGGGTGGAATCACAGGAGGGAGATGGGGATGACTGGAGTGGGGGGAGTGGTGGGGGAGAAATACAGCAACTGTACTTGAAAAACAACACAATCAAAAATGAAAAAAAAAATGAACCATTTCATTTTTAATAATGGAGATAATGAGTATTCCGTAAGCAACCAGATGTCAGTACTACACATCTAGAATGTAAAATTAAATCCAGATCTAACCTCTTTGATTCCTGTGTCCTGTCAAATGGTGTCAGCATAGAATAGTCCAGATTTATTGCATGATAATATGAATCCATAAAAAATAAACTCTATTCTCCACATCTTAACTGGAACATGATTAACAAACAAAAAAGCAAACAAAATATAACCAGAGACATTGAAATTAAGAACATTGTAACAATAGTCAGTGGGGAGCAGGGCGGGGACAGTGGGGAGAGGGGTCTATAGGAGCTACTATAAAGGACACAAGCACAAAATCGAGGGGGAGGATGGAAGTTGGGGTGGGAGGTGGGACTGGCTGTGGTGGGGTGGAGGGACGGGGAGAAAATGCAGACAATTGTAACTGAATAAAAGTAAATACATTTAAAGAAATAAACTTTATCATAGTAATTAAAAAATATTAATCAGAACTCTGAAATTATACTTGTTTGCACTTACAAACATTATTTTAGTGTTGTTCAAGAACAGTCGTCTCCACTTTAAGAAATTAGCATTTGCCTTGCTGGTGTAGCTCAGTGGGTGGAGCATGGGCTGTGAATCAAAGGGTGGCCGCTTCACTTCCCAGTCAGGACACATGTGTAGGTTGTGGCACAGGTCCCCAGTGTGGCCATGTGAGAGGCAACCACACATTCATGTTTCTCTCCCTCTCTTACTCCCTCATTCCCTTCTGTCTAAAAATAAATAAATATTTTAAAAAATAAAGTAAAATTTGCATTTGTTAGCAGAGCACTCTCATACTGGATAGTGAGCACCAGTTATATAAAAGGCCACCAGACGAATTGAAACAGACAACTTTATTCCCTCGAGAAGTACGCAGCGGACCTGAAACAGCTACACGTGAGGATGAAGCCAGATCACTCATCTGGGAGACTGTATGAGTTCCTAGGATATGTGATTTTATACAGGTTCATGTGCAGAGGACTTTGGGTTTCTCAAGCTAAGTTGAGATCATTCCAAATAAACCAAAAAAACCCTAGGTCTTGCTAAGGTGTGCAGATATCTTATTTAATGGCCATGCATGGTGAAAGCCTGGGTTGCAAGGAAGCAGCTCTCAGCTGCTCCCAGGAAGTCAGGTGAAGAAGGTACATTTAACTGTGACTGTCAGATGCTGTCTAGTGCTGAAATTGCAGGAGAAGGAACCCACTTCAAGGCTCCTAGGTACAGAAAATAAATGCCACTGCAGCAATATCATAAAGTAGCTTAACTGAACTCTTCAAAAACACACATATCATCTATTGTAATTATTAGAATGGTCCATCAGGTAGAATAAAATATATCAATACTGGAGAATTTTTCACGATTTAATGTCCAAGGACACCAGGGAAAGAAACTTTGAAGCCCATAATTGTACTACATTGCCCAATTACACATTGTTATCCACAAACTTGAGTGGCACTAAAGATGTAAGCATGTTCCAGTATATTCAACTTTATTAATAAAAAATATAAAATCACACATCATCTAAATAAAGAATCACAATACAATTGTGCTACCATTTGTCAACACACGCATTGCAAACATTTGGGGAGTGTTACTGTTCTTGTATTGAATGACCCCATAGTGCAGTTTTCTTTGGTTTTCTTACTGGAGGCTACCTGCTTAGCAAATGGGGACATACAAGAATGTTAGGCACTGAGGGATGAAGTGTCCACATTCCCTCATATATCAGTGATGGCTTTCTAATTGAAACCACATCAACTAAGAATCAACTACGACTACCATGGAGACACACCAGGATTTTAATATATTGACATTTTCTTTAAAGGCAGGTTGAGAAAAGTACTTACAATTTATAATATTCCTATGTCTTACTATAACTCAAAATAGGATGACTTTCATCAAGACATGCAACAAAATTCTGAGTAAGCTAAAACCAGCAACTTCATTTAGATTTCTTCACACATTGTGCATTACAGTAACCTCAATCTTCTATGCTAATGCAATTATCAGTGATTCTCAGCTCATATACAACTGTTCACAGGTTAACGTAGCAACAACCAGCCCACTGATTTCACACACACCAGGAATAAAATCATAGTAGCATCCACTGACAGGAGACTGGACTCAATTTAATATTTCCTTCACAAAGTATTTCAAATGCTGTCAATATACAATAGTTTATATTCTGAGTAATTATATATATCTAGACATCCTACCCTTTACATTTTGAAGCATTCTGAAAAGTAAGGATTGCTGTTTTTAAACTTTGGATGATTGTCTATAGGAAGTATTCTGATTTTGAGCAATATCTGCAACCTATCCTTAACTTTCTACTGTGATTATGATGTTTTGAGATTCTTTTCCAATTACATACATTCCTGATATTTACACCTTGCAAGCCACTTTCAGGTATAAATTCTTGGGCTTATGGGAACTGTGTAATTTCACAAAAGTCATTTGTTCTTTATGATTGTAGAAATCCTCACCACGGTGCATTCCTTGATATACAATGAGACTGCTGGTCCACGTATACCATTTTCTAAAATTTCTCTTTTCATGTTTTTAGTGTGAATTATCATATGCCACATAAGCAGTGAATGTTTAAAAAAAGGTGCTTTAAAACATTGAGTACATTTTGAATATAAGTTAAAATCTTGCCACAATCTCTACATTTGTACAGTTTTTCTCCAGATGGATGTCTCTCCAATTGGGTAAGGCAGCTCTGATGAATAAAAGACTTCTTATATACACTACTTTTATTTATTTATTTATTTATTTATTTATTTATTTATTTATTTATTACACTACTTTTATTCGGTTTCTCTCCAGTACAAATGACCTGGTGTCAAAAAGTTTTGCTGCATAGTCCACATATGTAAGCCTTGTACGCAGTATGAATTCTCTGAAGTTTAGTAATGGTAGGAAGTGGCTAAAGGCTATATCCCATTGAATACATTTAAAAGGCTTCTCTACAGTATAAAGATATTTTATGGTGAATGTTCATTGAGGACTGTTTAAAGCCTTTACCTTGTAGGGTATAGAAGTAGGGTATTCCTGAGTGTGAATTATTGGAAGTTCAGAAAGGTTTGAGGAGTGTAAAAGGGCCTTATCCCATACTCAAAACTAGCAAGGTTTGCCTCCAATATGAATTTTCTGATGGGAAGAAAGTTTACAGGCCTGGTTGAAGGCTTCAGTACATATTTTACATTTATAAGGCTTTATCCCAGTATGAAGATTCTGAGGCTGAGTAAGGTTTGAGGCGGACCTAAAAGCTTTCCCACATTGTGTACATTCATAAGGCTTTTCTCCAGTATGAATTTGCTGATGACGAATAAGGTTTGAGGACTGTGTAAATGCTTTGCCACATTGTGTACATTCATAAGGCTTCTCTCCAGTATGAATTTTCTGATGTTGAGTAAGGTTTGAGGACTGTGTAAATGCTTTCCCACATTGTGTACATTCATAAGGCTTCTCTCCAGTATGAATTTTCTGATGACGAGTAAGGTTTGAGGACTTTGTAAATGCTTTGCCACATTGTGTACATTCATAAGGCTTCTCTCCAGTATGAATTTTCTGATGTTGAGTAAGGCTTGAGGAATGTATGAATGCTTTCCCACATTGTGTACATTCATAAGGCTTCTTTCCAGTATGAATTTTCTGATGTTGAGTAAGGCTTGAGGAATGTGTGAATGCTTTCCCACATTGTGTACATTCATAAGGCTTCTCTCCAGTATGAATTTGCTGATGATGAATAAGGTATGAGGAATGTGTAAATGCTTTCCCACATTGTGTACATTCATAAGGCTTCTCTCCAGTATGAATTTTCTGATGACGAGTAAGGTTTGAGGACTGTGTAAATGCTTTGCCACATTGTGTACATTCATAAGGCTTCTCTCCAGTATGAATTTTCTGATGTTGAGTAAGGCTTGAGGAATGTGTGAATGCTTTCCCACATTGTGTACATTCATAAGGCTTCTCTCCAGTATGAATTTGCTGATGATGAGTAAGGTATGAGGAATGTGTAAATGCTTTCCCACATTGTGTACATTCATAAGGTTTCTCTCCAGTATGAATATTCTGATCCCTAGTAAGTGTTGAGGGCCAGCTAAAGGCTTTGCCACATTGTGTACATTCATAAGGCTTCTCTTCAGTATGAATTTTCCTATGACGAGTAAGGTTTGAGGACAGTGTAAATGCTTTGCCACATTGTGTACATTCATAAAGCTTCTCTCCAGTATGAATTTTCTGATGATTAATAAGTGTTAAGGACTGTGTAAATGTTTTCCCACATTCTGTACATTCATAAGGCTTCTCTCCAGTATGAATTTGCTGATGACGAGTAAGGCTTGAGGAATGTGTAAATGCTTTGCCACATTGTGTGCATTCATAAGGCTTCTCTCCAGTATGAATTTTCTGATGTTGAGTAAGGTTTGAGGACTTTGTAAATGCTTTGCCACATTGTGTACATTCATAAGGCTTCTCTCCAGTATGAACTCTCTGATGGCAAGTAAGGGTTGAGGAGTGTGTAAATGCTTTGCCACATTGAGTACAACTAAAAGGCTTCTCGCCAGTATGAATTATCTGATGTCGTGTTAGTTGTGAGGACCACCTAAATGCTTTCCCACATTCTCGGCACATATAAGGCTGTTCACAAGTAGGAATATTGTGATGCTGGGCAAGATTATAGGACTCTGTACAGGCACTGCCACCTTCACTACCTTGGAAAAATTTCTCCCTTGTATGAATTTTCTGATTATCTCTGAAATTTGAGGACTGGGTAAAAGCTTTAGCACATTCTCTACATTTGTCAGGCTTGTCTCCAGTGTGGATTTTGTGATAATTAGGAAGGGCTGAGGTAATCCAAAATGCTTTTCCACATTCATTACAAATATCAGGATTCTGTCCAGGATAACCTTTTTTATGTAGAGTTACACCTGAAAACCAATGACCTGAGTTACCATAGTCTTTACATCTGTGTTCTTTCCCGGGACATGTTTTGTCAAGTGTGTTTAGGTTGGATATTTGATTGAAGAATTTTATGCATGGTAAATATTTGTAAACTTTCTCGCTGAAAGTAATATTCATTGCTTCAGTGCTATTTGAAGATTGCTTTAAACGTTTGATGTTTTTACTTTGCTGGATTGTCTTCTCCACAATAGGATAAATGTGATGAGTACTCTGATTTGACATTTGGTCAAAGACTTTTCCACCCTTGTACTGGCTGTCTGGAAGCTGACTCTTGTGATGTACATTAGGATTTGACACGTGGGTAAAATTCTTCCAATGTTCCTTCCATTGACTACTTCTGTCCTCATCACATGCACTCTGGTAATCATTGAACACAGAAAGGCCGTCAGTGACATCCATAATTTCATTAAACATGTACCCTTGCTCCCAAATAACAATTCTGTGATCCCTATTACACGATGGTTGTTGTATTAGAACTCACTCCCAAGTTCATGAAAATAGTATACACTGCAAGAAAATATTTTTTATAATAGCGTATAGTATTTCCTAATTGTCAAATTAATCACATTTAACCATATAAATGCATAGGAAATCAATACATTTTACAAATTATTGAATGATAATTCACTCCTACTCTACATTTTAAATATTTCAAATGATTACCCACAGCACAAATTATGAGATTTCCTAGACTTTCCAGACTGCGTTTACAACTGGGGTGTCAGGCGCATTTTTACTGGATCAACACATCAGTGTTGTAGTTGCCTTCCATGGCCTGAAAGTAATTTTAGGGCTGTATAAATGTAACTACTCCTTACCTAGGGGAAAGGAACTTGCAACTGTTGCCAGGTAGAAGTAAGATGCAGAGCCAGATAATACAAGGTGGAGGGCCAGAATTGGCCCACAGGCATGGTTTTCGACATGTGCTTTAGAAGAATACCTACACTTAGAATATTGTATGCAGAGCAAACAAAATATAACCAGAGACATTGAAATTAAGAACAATGTAACAAGACCCACAGGGGAGTGGGGAGGGGACAGTGGGGAGAGGGGTCTACAAGAGCTAGAATAAAGGACACAAGGACAAAATGGTGGGGAGAGTAGAGGTGGGGGAGGGTTGTGAGACTGGCTGGGATGGGGTGGAGGGATGGGGAGAGAATGCAGACAATTGTAACTAAATAAAAAATTAATTAATTAATTAATTAATTTTAAAAAATACTGTTTCAGTCTTCTTACATGGAACCAATGATCTGCAAATGTAACTGACTAAAGTGGAAGTTTCCCCAATATGTACTATTTTACATGTCTTTAGATAAAAATGATTTTATCATGAATAATTTTCCAAAGTTAGGTCTCTCCATTTAAACATCCTTTCTTTACTGTAACACACTTCCTTATCAGTATCAAAGGCACACCTCTCATATCTTACCAGTGTTGCTCTAAAGAATAAATCTTCCATGCTTGAGCTTGGCAAGAAGTCCTGGTTGTCTGCAGGTGACACAGCTGAAAGACACAAAATAAAGGTTCACAGGTATGATATGCACGTCAATGTACATTGAACTGACAAGGAAGCTTTAAACAAATCACATGCTTGAGAACATCAATAAACTTCATATACTTCCAGCAGGACCAGGTGTGGTATTATCTGCAAAAATCACACAAAACAGGAACAACAGTTCCTAACGCTTCGCAACCACTGTGCTCACGTCCCCTGGCACACAACAGCAATTGTACAAGAATACTCCCCATTCCCAGTTGTCTTCTAGACAAATATAGGGTCCAGTGTGTTCGATGATCTCACTGTTTTCCTGCATCTTCAGAATTCAGGTTCCTGTTTTGCAGGACACAGAATGATCACACCAGAACAGCACATGGTGCACACATTAAAGTGCACACTAAAAAGAAGGCTAATAGGGGAAAGACCACAGAAACCACTGGACTGAAGACCAATATCAAGCATAAAAAAATATCATGGGCTTTTAAAAAGAAACAGACAGTATATTAATCTTGAAACTTAAACACAGTAAAAAACACACCCGCAACCCCCTGTGTTTACAAAATTAGAGTTTAAACTAGGGGTGATTGTTATTTCTCTTTCTCTTAACTTGGAGAAAAAGCAAGTTCATAAAGCCTAGTTGTTTACAATTTTGAACCTTAACACATATATCAAGACAGGAAACAGAAAACCAAGGTCAAATCACAAAAACTGAAATGTATCTACAAACCGACACTCCCGGTATTGAAATATATATTAATTTAAATTCACCTTCAACTTGATAAAGAAATGAAAATAACCACCTGAAAATAGAAACATAGGAAAATAAGACAACTACTTAATATGACTACATCTGTGAATGACCAAAATGAAAATGAAAACAGAGAAAACATAAAAATAAGGAAAGCCAACCAATATTTGTTGAATAAGTAACTAAAAGGCTCCATTGTATCATCACCATAGGTATGAATTGTGAACAGGTGATAAGAAAAGATGTTTACTTGTATAGGCAATTAGCATAATACACAACAGAAATAAAACCATCAATGTAGTTAAAAAAAAATAAAATAAGCCAACAGAAAATAGGAAGCTATACAACACAATACTCAAATATAAAAATACATTAAAATACAGAAACATCAATGTGTTGCCACTTCATGTCCCCAATCAGGGGCCAGGCCCTGAAGCCAGGCATGTTCCTTGTCCCAGAAGTGATCCAGCAATCTTGGCTTTAAGGGAAAACATGCTAAATCTCTGAAATGGGCTGTATCTGTCCTCTGCATGCCCTATACCTCTCACTCAGTAACCCAGGAAAAGCAAAAGGACATTTTCTTTCCACATTTTTTTTGTTGTTCAAGTACAGTTGACTCCATTTTCCTCCCATCAGTTCACCCAACCCAGCTATTGGAACTAACCCCCTTGATCCCACCCCATTTGGTTTTGTCCATGTGTCCTTTATATATGTTCCTCAGAAGTCTTACCCCTTTCCCCCCATTATCCCCACCAAACCTCCCTTCTGGTTGCTCTCAGTTTCTTCTTTTTTTTAGTTTTAATTTTTTTTCCAAAAGTGACCCTTTGGCTGGTTTTCGTTTCATTTTCAACTTAACCTATTGGTTTTTTCAAAAACTAAGTTTTGACAATATTGCTTCCTGAACTGAAAACAGTGGAATCCCTAGAATCTTGTTACTAATGTGGCAAAGCGTGTTCTCATTGTGTTTAAAAGATGCACTGTTATTACCACTTTAATTATACTCGTAAAATAAATCTGCATGAGCAGGAATGCCTTTAGCTATGTTGTTGTTTTTTTTTTTTGAAGATGTTCTTTTTTTTAAATTGTTATTCAATTACAGTTGTGTGCCTTTTATCCCCATCCCTCCACCCCACCCCAGCCAAACCAGCCTCCCTCCCCCACCTCCACCCTCCCCCATGGTTTTGTCCATGTGTCCTTTATAGTAGTTCTTATAATCCCCTGTCCTCAGTGTCCCCTCCCCACTCCCCCCGGTCCATTGTTAGATTGTTCTTAACTTCAATGTCTCTGGTTATATTTTGTTTCCTTTTTTTTTTTTTCCCCTATTTATTATGTTCCAGTTAAAGGTGAGATCATATGGTATTTGTCCCTCACCGCCTGGCTTATTTCGCTTAGCATAATGCTCTCCAGTTTCATCCATGCTGTTGCAAAGGGTATAAGCTCCTTCTTTC
Source organism: Desmodus rotundus (assembly GCF_022682495.2). Taxonomy (NCBI): domain Eukaryota; kingdom Metazoa; phylum Chordata; class Mammalia; order Chiroptera; family Phyllostomidae; genus Desmodus; species Desmodus rotundus. The sequence continues at coordinate 116,602 of NW_026527665.1, read as the reverse complement.
TCTCTGCTATGTAGAATTCCATTGCGTAAATATACCATAGTTTTTGGATCCACTCGTTTGCTCATGGGCACTTAGGCTGCTTCCAGTACTTGGCTATTGTAAATTGTGCTGCTATGAACATTGGGGTGCACAGATTCTTTTGCATTGGTGTTTCAGGGTTCTTAGGGTATAATCCCAGCAGTGGAATTGCTGGGTCAAAGGGAAGTTCCATGTTTAGTTTTCTGAGGAAATTCCATATTGTTTTCCACAGTGGCCTCACCAGTCTGCATTCCCACCAACAGTGCACTAGGGTTCCCTTTTCTCCGCATCCTCTCCAACATTTGTTTGTGGATTTGTTTATGCTGGCAACTCTGACTGGTGTGAGATGGTACCTCATTGTGGTTTTAATTTGCATCTCTCTGATGGCTAGTGATGCTGAGCATCTTTTCATATGTCTCTGGGCCCTCTGTATGTCTTCCTTGGAGAAGTGTCTGTTCAAGTCCTTTGCCCATTTTTTAATTGGGTTGTTTGTCTTCCTGGAGTGCAGTTGTGTGAGTTCTTTATATATTTTGGACATCAGGCCCTTGTCTGAGGTATCATTGGCAAATATGTTTTCCCATTTGTTGGTTCTCTTTTAATTTGGTGCAGTTTTCTTTAGCCTTGCAGAAGCTTTTTATTTTTATGAGGTCCCATTTGTTTATTCTTTCCTTTACGTCCGTTGCTTTAGGGGACATGTCTGTGAGGATGTTGCTGCGTGGAATGTCTGAGATTTTCTTGCCAATGTTTTCCTCGAGGACTTTTATGGTGTTACAACTTATATATAAGTCTTTTATCCATCTTGAGTTTATTTTTGTGTGTGGCGTAAGTTGGTGATGGAGTTTCATTTTTTTGCACGTAGCTGTCCAGATCTCCCAACACCATCTGTTGAAGAGGCTGTTTTTGCTCCATTTTATGCTCCTGCCTCCTTTGTCAAATCTTAATTGACCGTAAAGACTTGAGTTTATTTCTGGGCTCTCTGTTCTGTTCCATTGGTCTATGTGCCTGTTTCTATGCCAGTACCAGGCTGTTTTGATTACAGTGGCCTTGTAATACAGTTTGATATCAGGTATTGTGATCCCTCCTGCTTTGTTCTTCTTCCTCAAAATTGCTGCAGCTATTCGGGGTCGTTTATGGTCCCATATAAATTTCTGAAATGTTTGTTGTATATCTGTGAAATACGTCATGGGTACTCTAATAGGGATTGCATTGAATCTATAAATTGCTTTGGGTAGTATGGCCATTTTGATGATGTTAATTCTTCCAATCCATGAGCATGGTACATGCTTCCATTTGTTTGTGTCTTCCTTAATTTCTTTCTTCAATGTTGTGTAGTTTTCTGAGTACAGGTCTTTTACCTCATTGGTTAGGTTTATTCCTAGGTACTTGATTTTTCTTGTTGCTATATCAAATGGGATTTTTTTCCTGATTTCTGTTTTTGCAGTTTCCCTTTTTTTCTTGATGAGCCTACTTAAAGGCTTGTCGATTTTATTTATCTTTTCAAAGAACCAGCTCCTGGATTCATTGATACTTAGAGTTGTGCTTTTAGTCTCTAAGTCATTGAACTCTGCTCTGATCTTGGTTATCCCTTCCTTCTGCCTGCTCTGGGCTGTCTTTGTTTTTGTTCCTTCAGTTCTTGTAGGCGTAATGTTAGGTTGTTCCTTAGAAATGTTTCTATCTTTTTAAGGTAGGCCTGTATTGCTATGAACTTCCCTCTCAGGACTGCCTTTGCTGTGTCCCATAGGTTTTGGGTTGTTGTGAGTTCATTTTCATTTGTTTCCAGGAAGTTTTTGATTTCTTCCCTAATCTCGTTCCTGACCCATGGATTGTTTAATAGCATGCCATTCAGTCTCCATGATTTTGAGTGTTTTGGGTTTTTTCCTTTGGGGTTGGCTTCTAGTTTCAGTCCCTTGTGGTCAGAGAAAATGTGATATGATTTCAATTTTCTTGAATTTGTTGAGGCTTGCTTTGTGTCCTATCATGTGGTCTATCTTTGAAAAACTTCCATGTACACCTGAAAAGAATATGCATTTTTCTTCTTTGGGATGAAAAGCTCTATAGATATCAGTTAAGTCCATTTCCTCTAGGGTATTCTTAAGTGACACAATATCCTTGTTGATATTTTGTTTGGAAGACCTGTTCATTTTTGACAGTGGGGTGTTAAAGTCCCCTACTATCATTGTGTTGCTGTCAATATCTTTCTTGAAGTCCTCCAAGATTTTCTTTATGTATTTGGGTGCTCCTATGTTGGGTGCATATATATTTACAATGTTTATGTCTTTTTGGTGGATTCTTCCTTTGAGTACTATGAAGTGACCTTCTGGGTCTCTCTTTATGGCCCTTCTTTGGAAGTCTATTTTGTCTGATATGAGTATTGCTACCCCTACTTTTCTTTCCTGTCTGTGTGCTTGGAAAATTTGTTTTCCGCCCTTCACTTTCAGTCTGTGTAAGTCTTTTGTCCTGAGATGGGTCTCTTGTAGGCAGCATATGTGTGGGTCATGTTTTCTTATCCATTCAGCTGTTCTGTGTCTTTTGATTGGAGCATTTAATCCATTTACGTTTAAGGTTATTATCGATAGGTAGTTATTCATTGCCATGTTTTCCTACCTGTGTTCCTCTGTCTTTCTCTTTTCCTTCCTTTCCTTAAAGCAGTCCCTTTAGCATCTCTTGCAGAGCTGGTTTGCAGGAAGTGTATTCTTTTAGACTTCTTTTGTCTGGGAAACTCTTTATTTGACCTTCTGTCTTGATTGAGAGCCTTGCTGGGTAAAGTAGTCTTGGTTGCAGGCCTCTGGTTCTCATTATTGGAATATTTTTTGCCATTCTCTTCTGACTTGGAGCGTTTCCATTGAGAAGTCAGTTGCTAACCTTATTGGGGCTCCCTTGTATGTTACTTGCTTTTTCTCCCTTGCTGCCTTTAAGATCCTGTCTTTGTCTTGGAAATTTGCCATTTTAATTATGATGTGTCTTGCAGTGGGTCTCTTTGGGTTCCTCTTGCTTGGGACTCTCTGTGTTTCCTGGTTTTGGGTGACTTTCTCTGTCATCAGATTAAGGATATTTTCCATATTTTCCATATTTTCCATATTTTCACTACTTTTTCAAACAGGTTTTCTATCCCTTGCTCTTCTTCTCCTTCTGGTATTCCTATTATATGGATATTTTTACGTTTATATTGTCCCTTATCACCTCTTCATTCTTTCTGAGCCTCTTTTCCTTTTCTTGCTCTTTCTGGGTGTTTTTTCTACTTTGTCCTCCAGCTTGCGTATCTGATCTTCTGCTTCATCAAGTCTGCTTTTCATTCCTTCCACTGTGTTCTTCAATTCAGAAATTGCATTCCTCATTTCCTCTTGGCCCTTGTTGATAGTTTCTATTTCCTTTCTCATGTTGATATAGTTTGCAGTGAGTTCCTTGTAGTTTCCCTGTAGTTTCTGGTACTTCTCTGTGAGCTCAGAGAGCTCAGTGAGCTTCCTGATAACCATTGCTTTGAACTCAGTATCTGATAGTTGACTTGCCTCATTTTCAGTTAGCATTCTTTCTGAGGCTTCCTCCCTTCCTTTCATTTGGGGATTGTTTCTTTGTCTTCCCATTGTTTGTGAGACTCTTCTTGTTAGCCTCTGTTCTTAGATTGATGTATTCTGACTCCCTGGGTTTATGGTATGAACTTCTATGGTAGAATGCCAAAGGGATTCAGTGGTACTGTCTCCTTAATCTCCTGTGCTCACTGGTCTTGAGCTGATGTTTATGGGTGTAACACGGTCTAACTCTGGTCTTTTCAGCACTCCAGGTTTTGTTGTCTCACCATCAGATCTTTCAGTGTCGTCTATCTTTGGTCTCTGATCTTCATATATGCTGGAATACTGTTGGCTGTTCACTCTGCTGCTCAGATCAGCTGGGTATTTCACTGGTGTTGAGGGGAAGTGGACTCTGCTCGCACCATCTCGCCACCATCTTTTCAGTAGTGACAGTCTTGACAGTAAGAAATATGAATCTCTTTCAAGTAATCAACAGAATAGGCAAATGCTGGAAACAACCTAAGTTCCCATCTGTAAATGAATGGATCAAACAACTATGCTACATTCACAAGCATAAGGCATTCCAAAGTGATACAGAGAAGTAGAATGTCTCATGTTGTGGAGGTCCATTGTGTTATGAGAAAATCACTGAGTCCATCCTTTTAGGGTCTTCTTTGAAGTCCCCATTGGGTTAAAAATTATAAGTCATAAAACATGAATACCGCCCCCCAGGTTCCTGGGATTTCTGTGACAAATTCCTGGATCTCAACCACTTCCTTCATGAACCCCATCCATGGCACAAAAACAAAACAAAACAAAAAAAGCTTAAGGTACAATTTATGAGTAACAAGCAGATTTTCCCAGGTCCTTGAATCAATGCAAGAGGAGCCAGACCATGGTGGCCGCCAGAGTCCAAGGGGAGGAGTTTGACACCAAATGCTAATGGGATGACAGAGGCCACTGGAGTAAAAACAGAATTCTGAAGGCATGTAGGACACTGAGACACTGTTGGAGACCAGCTGGTCCTGTATGACAGCAACAGAAATAAATCTGGGCTTTGCAAAATCCTTTGCACTGAAGCACAGCTTCCCAAACAAACTTGAACTTCTTGCTTCCTCTGAGACCTTTGGGTTTCTCACCTGTGACATCTGCATCTCCATTCCCACCTACCTGGGGGGGCAGATACTGACTTTCTTCTGCAAACATCCCAGCGATCCTTCATTTGCTCCAAGAAGGAGACCAGGACTGACTTAGAAACAAGACCTGTGTACAAAATAAATATTATTAGTTTTTGAAGATTCCCCATTTCAAATAAATGTTGTGGTCAGGGAGGAACAGTGCAGGAAAATTTAAATTTTCTAGAAGTTCATTTTCTAAAATGCTGTATCCTGATAGCACCTTAATTGTTCTAACAATATGTAAATTTTTCAGACAATGAGATGCTAGGGACCATAATTCTTGAAGCACTTGTTTTCCACACGAGATCACCACCAAGTTCTCCCTTGTGAGCATGAGTCTGAGTCTGCCATACAAAATCAAGTCCCCAGAAGATGTTAAATAAACAATATTCTGTGGGTCGAGCAGGAACTCTGAGGGAAGTTATCCTCACCCAGGGAGACCAGGTTGCTGTAGTTCTCCAACATCACATCTGAGTACAATTTCTGCTGAGCTTGGTCCAAGCAATCCCACTCCTCCCAAGAGAAGTCTACAGACGCGTCCTTGAAAGTCAAGGATGGCTGGGGGGGGAAAAAGGAGGCACATTTCCCAAGGAGACACCAGCAGAGTTCTCACAGTCATCTAACATGAAAAGTGTTAGAAGTGGGTTTGACCTTGGAGATATCCTGTATCATTTCCTAAGGTCATTATGACCCTCTTACACTCCACTGTATTTTCTAATACTGCAAAAGGAGGATAATACATGCTCACAAATCCACTGCACAGACATCACTTTTCAGGAAAATATACTTTAAAATGAACGAACCGACAGAGGCATATGGATTGTTGAGTTTTGTATTTGTTTCATTCAGAATCAGCTGTGTATACTTCTAAGCTACAAAAGGCATGGTGAGTTGTAAGTGTAAGTAACTTCTTCAGGTTTCACTCAGGCAACAAGAAATATAGTTTTGTTAAAATGCAGATTCTGATTCAGGAGTTGTGGAAGGGGCCTGTGTTACCACATTTTTCACAGGCTCACTTGTTTAAGTATGTTTTATTGATTATGCTATTACAATTGTCCTATTTGTTTCCTCCTTTTATCCCCTTCCACCCTGCAATCACCCTGCTCTGTAATTGCACAACAAAGTTCATGTGCATGGGGCATACAAGTAATTCTATGACCTCTCCATTTCTTATACTCTACTAAATGGCCCCTATTTTGTACCCACCATTTATACTTCCTGTTCCCTGTATCTTCTCCCCCATTCTCCCCTCACCTCCACCCAGCTCATCACCTTCCATATGATCTCCATTTCTGTGATTTTGTTCCTGATCTAGTTGTTTGCTTATTTTGATTTTCTTTTGCATGTTTTTTTTTATAGTTTCAGTTGTTAAAGTTATTTTTAGAGAGTGGGGAGGGAGGGAGGAAGAGAGTCAGAGAAACATCAATGTGTTGCTGCCCTTAGCATGGCCCATACTGGGGACCTGGCCGGCAACCAAGACATGTGCCCTGACAGAGATTTGAACCTGCAACTCTTTGGTTCACAGGATCCTTTATACATCCATAGTAAATCAATACATTTTACAAACTGTTGACTGAAAATTTACTCCTACTCTACATTTTAAACAATTCAAATGATTACCCACACCACAATTATGAGATTTCCCAGATTTTCCAGACTGTCTTCAGAACAGGGGTGTCAAACTATTATCACCAGGGGCCACGTCAACCTCGCAGTTGCCTTCCATAGTCTGAATGTTATTTTAGGACTGTATTAGTGTAACTACTCTTCCACTAGGGGAAAGGAGCTCAGTCCTGTTGCCTGGAAGAAACAAGGTGCTGGGCCAGATGAAATAAGGCGGAGGGCCAGGTTTGGCCCACAGGCATTGTCTGTGCCAACTCTGCTTTACAAGAATACATACACTTACAATAATGTTCTCAGTTTTCCTACATGGAAGCAAGTGATCTACAAATGTACCTGACTAAAGTGGAAGTTTCCCCAAATTTGTACTCTTTTTCATGTCTTTAGATAAAAATGATTTTATCATGAATAATTTTCCAAAGTTAGGTCTCTCCACTTAAACAACCTTTCTTTACTGTCACACACGTCCTTATCAGTATCAAAGGCACACCTCTCATATCTTACCGGTGTTGCTCTAAAGAATAAATCTTCCACGCTTGACCTTTGCAAGAAGTCCTGGTTGTCTGCAGATGACACACCTGAAAGACATAAAATAAAGGTTCACAGGTATGACATGCAGGTCAATGTACATTGAACTTACAGGGATTTTTAAACAAATCACATGCTTGAGAACGTCAATAAACTTTAAATGTTTGCAGCTGGACCAAGTGTGGTATAATGTGCAAAAGTCACATGAAACAGGAACAACAGTCACTCACACTTGGCAACCACTGTGCTCACGACCCCTGGGACAAAACAGCAGTTCTACAAGAAAACTCCTCATTCCCAGTTGTCTTCTAGACAGATAGAGGGTCCAGTGTGTTCGATGATCTCACTGTTTTCCTGCATCTTCAGAATTCAGGTTCCTGTTTTGCAGGACACAGGGTACTTCCACCAGTATACCACACGGTGCAAACATTAAAGTGCACACTAAAAAGAAGGGTAATAGTGGAAACACCACAGAAACCACTGGACTGAAGACCAATATCAAGCATAAAAAAATATCATGGGCTTTTAAAAGGAAACAGACACTCTATTAATCTTGAAACTTACACACACACAAAAACAAAGGCACAACCCCTTGTGTTTACAAAATTAGAGTTTAAACTAGGGGTGATTGTTATTTCTTTTTCCCTTAACTTGGAGAAAAAGCAAGTTCATAAAGCCTAGTTGTTTACAATTCTGAACCTTAACACATATATCAAGACAGGAAACAGAAAACCAAGGTGAAATCCCAAAAAATTGAAATGTATCTACAAACCAACACTCCCAGTATTGAAATATATTAATTTAAATTCACCTTCAACTTGATAAAGAAATGAAAATAACCACGTGGAAATAGAAACATAGGAAAATAAGACAACTACTTAATATGACTACATCTGTAAATGACCAAAATGAAAATGAAAACAGAGAAAACATAAAAATAAGCAAACAGAAAATAGGAATCTATACAACACAATACTCAAATATAAAAATAGATTAAAATACAGAAACATGGATGGTTTGCCACTTCATGTCCCCAACCAGGGCCCAGGCCCAGAACCCAGGCATCTTCCTTGTCCAGAAGTGATCCAGCGATCTTGCCTTTGTGGCAAAACATGCTAAATCTCTGAAACAAGCTGGATCTGTCCTCTGCATGCCCTATACCTCTCACTCAGTGGCCCAGGAAAAGCAAAAGGACAATTTCTTTCCACATTTTTTTCTGTTGTTCAAGTGCAGTTGACTCCATTTTCGTCCCATCAGTCTCCCCACCCCACCTCACCCCCTTGATCCCACACCATTTCCTTTTGTCCATGTGTCCTTCATACATGTTCTTCAGAAGTCTTGCCCCTTTTTCCCCCATTATCCCTACAGACCTCTCTTTTGGTTGCTCTCAGTTTCTTCTTTATTTCAATGTTTCGTGTTATATTTCGCTTGCTCCTTTGTTTTGTTCACTAGTTGCCCCTTATAGGGGAGATCATATGGTATTGGTCTTTCACCTCCTGGCTTATTTCACTTAGCATAACGCTGTATAGATCCATCCGTGCTGTCAAAAGGGTAGGAGCTCCTTCTACCCTAACCCTGAAACACCAACTCAAAAGAACCTACATACTCCAATGTTCATAGCAGCACCATTTACAATAGGCAAATGCTGGAAATAAGCTAAGTGCCCATCAGTAAATGAACGGATCAAAAAACTATGGCAAATGTATGATCATAAGATATTTTGAAGTGAAATACATAAGTACAATGTCTCAAATTGTGGAAGTGCATTGTGCTATGAGAAAATCACTGAGTCTAAAATTTGTAGGGTCTTCTTTGAAACCCCCACAGGGTTAGAAATTATAAGTTAGAAAACATGACTACTGCCCCCGGGGTTCCCAGGATTTATGTGACAAATTCCAGGATCTCACCCACTTCCTTCATGATCTCCATTCATGGCACAAAAAAAAAGGAAAAAAAAAAAAAAAGCTTAGTACAATTTATCAGTAACAAGCACAGAATTTCCCAGGTCCTCACATCAATGCAAGTGGAGCCAGCCATGGTGGCACCCAGAATCCAAGGGGAGGAGTTTGACAACGAATGATATTAGGATGACAGCGGCCACTGGAGTAAAAACAGAATTCTGCAAGCATGTAGGACCCTGGGACAGTGTTGGAGACCACCTGGCCCTTTGTGACTGCAACAGAAATAAACCTGGCCTTTGCGAAATCCTTTGCACTGAAGCACAGTTTCCCAAATCAAACTTTAAGGTCTGGCTTCCTCTGTGACCTATGGGTTTCTCACCTATGATATCGGCATCTCCATTCCCACTTACCTGGGGGGCCAGATAGTGAGATTTTTCTGCAAGCATCCCAGCGCTCCTTCATTTGCTCCAAAAAGGTGACCAGTGCAGGCTTAGAAACAACAAGCCCTGTGTTCAAAATAAATATTATTAGTTTTTAAAGGTTCCCCATTTCCAATCCATGTTGTGCTCAGGTAAAAAGAAGGCAGGAAAATTAATATACTCTACACGATCATGTTCTACAAACTATTTGTGCACAGCACCTTAATTTTTCTAAGAACATGAAAATTTTTGGACAATGAGGTCCTAAGAACTATCATTCCAAAACCTTTATTTTCTACACAAGATAACCTCCAAGTTCTTCCCTGTGAGCATGAAACTCAAAGTCTATCAAACACACTAGAGCCCCCAAAAGATGTTAAAGAAAGGGAACAAATCTTGTGGGTGGAGCGGGAACTCTGAAGGAAGTCTGCCTCACCCAGGGAGACCAGGTTGCTGTAGTTCTCCAACATCACATCAGAGTACAATTTCCGCTGAGCAGGGTCCAGGCAATCCCACTCCTCCCAAGAGAAGTCTACAGACACGTCTTTGAATGTCAAGGATTGCTGAAGAAAAAAAGAGGCACATTTTGCAAAGAGACACCAGCAGCTTTCTCACTGTCATCTAACATGGATAGAGTTACACTGAAAAGAATTACACATGGTTTTGACCTAGGAGATAATCTGCATCATTTTGTAAGGTCCTCATGACCCTCTAACACTCTAATGTATTTTCTAATATTGAGAAAGTATGATAATACATACACACAAATCTACTGCAAAGACATTACTTTTTAGGAACATACACTTTAAAATGAAGGAAGAGACACAGGCATATCGATTGTTGAGTATTGTATTTCTTTTTATTTTGGTGTGGGTTTTTTTATTAGGATTATATATATATTTTTTTTAATTTTTTATTGTTATTCAATTACAGTTGTGTGCCTTTTCTCTCCATCCCTCCACCCAACCCCAGCCAAACCCCCCTCCCTCCCCCACCTCCACCCTTCCCCTTGATTTTGTCCATGTGTCCTTTATAGTAGTTCCTGTATTTCTATCATTCAGAATCAGCTGTGTATACTTCTCAGCTACAAAAGGCATGGTGAGGTGTAAGTGTAAGTAACTTCAGGTTTAATTCAGGCAACAAAAAATGTAGTTTTGGTGAAACGCAGATTCTGATTCAGGAGTTGGGGGAGGGGCCTGTGTTTCCACACTTTTCACAAGCTCACTTGTTTAAGTATGTTTTATTGATTATAGTCCTACAATTGTGCCATTTTTTCTCTCCTTTAAGCCTTCCACCATGGGCCCCCTCTCCCTCCATAATTCCCACACTAAGTTCATGTCTGTGGTCATAGCAATAAATTGTATGACTTCTCCATTTCAAATGTTATTTTGAATCCCCATATATTTTGTACCCACCCTTTAGGCTTATTATTCCCTCTGCCTTCTACCCCACTTTTCCCCTCACACCCACCCTGCTAAGCACCCTCCATATGACCTCCATTTCTGTGATTGTGTTCCTGTTCTAGTTGTTTGCTCATTTTGTTTTTCTCTCAGTTATGTTTTTATAGGTTCAGTTGTTAATAATTGCGAGTTTCTTGTCATTTCACTGTTCTTATTTTTGATTTTCTGTTTGTTAGATTAAGTTCCTTGAGCATTTCATATAAAGGCTTGGCAATGATGAACTCCTTTAACTTGAACTTATCTGGGAAGTACTTGATTTGTCCACCCATTCAAAGTGATAGCTTTGCTGTTTAGATTAATCTTAGATGTAAGTCCGTGCCTTACATGACTTTGAATACTTGATTCTAGCTCCTTGTCTACAAGGTTTCCTTTGAGAAATCAGCTGCTACTATTGAGGGTACCCCTTTGCAGGAAACTCTCCTTTTGTGTTCAGGCCTTTAGGATTCCTTCCTCATCTTCTATATTTGGTAATGGAATTATGATGTGTCATGGTATGTTCCTCCTTGGGTCCAGATTCCTTGGGAGTCTGTTAGCTTCCCTCACTTGCATGTCTATTTCCTTAAACAGACTCGGTAAGTTTTCCTTCATTATTTTTTAAATCAGTTTTCCATTTTGTGCTCTTCCTCTTCTCCTTCTGGTACCCTGAGGATTAGGATGTTGGAAGGTTTAAAGTTGTACCAGAGCTTACACTACCTCTCCTTATTTTAGTGAATTCTTGTTTCTTCATTCTATTCTGGTTGAATGTTTATTTCTCCCTTCTGGTCCACATCATTGAGTACAGGTTTCCTCCTCTCACTGTTGTTCCCCTTATGTGTTTCTGTATTTCACTTTGTACAGCATGCACCATTTCCTTTATTTTGTAGCTCTACTCAATCATTTCTGTGAGCACCCTCATTACCAGTGTTCTGAACTCTGCATCTGATTGGTTGGCTATCTCTTCAGTGCTTAGTGCATTTGTTTTTAATTTTTATTTTTAGAGAGTGGGTAGGGAGAGAGAAAGAGAGTAAGACAAACATCAGTGTGTGCTTGCCTCTTGCATGACCCATACTGGGTACCTGGATGGCAAACCAGGCACATGCCCTGACGGGGAATTGAACAGCATCTCTTTGGTTCACAGGCTGACACTTTACCCACTGGTTAACAGCAGACAGGCATCTTTGCTGTAATGTTGAACTGCTATATCATTTGGGCCAAATTTCTTTGTCTCATTGTACCTCCCATGTTCCAAGGGGTGGAGCCTTAGGTATTTGCCATGGCAGGACAACCCACTTTGCTGTGTTATGGTGCTGTTTGTGGGGGAAGGGTCAGGGAGGGAATAATCCTGCTTGTTCATCTCAGCGCCAGCTTTCAGTCAATTCTCCCTCTACATTCAAGCAAACTGTCCTTTGTGGTTCTAATTCCGTGGAGAGTTGGCTTGTGTACCTCCTGGCATTTGAAGAAACCCTGGAATGGACTCTTGTGTGAGACACAGTATTCCCCACTGCTGCAACCTCTACAGGTTTTCATAGGCAGAAGTTTTATGGCTTTAGTTTCCTGTGCTGGAAGCTTGGATTGTGGTGTCTGTCTCATTTTCCCATTGTTCTCCATGTTTATCTGTAGTACTGCCTGGTCTATCAACTGCTGCCTCACTACCCCCGTGAACCAGCCACTGCCTCACACACTTGGTATGCCACCTGCCGCCTCGCTGCTCATCATCTTCACCCTGACTGCCTGTCTCTGTTCCTCCTATCAGTCTGGATGAATGTTTCTTCTTTAACTGCTTGGTTACCATACAGTGTAATCTTCTGACACTTCTAGTGCTTTGTTGTTTTCAAGCTGGTTGTTATTCTTCTTTTGTTTGTGCTAGGAAGCAAAGCATGTGTACCTATGCCTCCATCTTGGCTGGCACTGAGCAGCTCACTTTTTACTAATGAAGCCATGGTCTCTGGATCATTTAGCATACTTTTGAGCAGGAAAAAACGGAAGACACAGAAAAGAAGTCACATGTGATTTTGAGTTAACCATATTTTATAACATTCACAATTCTTAAGCAGTAGGAAACACAGCAGCCACAATTTTATTTGAAAATTTACTACTTACTTTGAGAATAGGATTATTCTTGATATGAGAATATTATCTGAAACATACAGTAGAAGGGAGACCTTGAGTTTCATTCCAAACTTGAACTACAAGTTTCAATAAAACACAGACAAATACACTTAGAGACCTCATGGATGTTCATTGCTGTGATTGTAACTGACAAGAATGAAAACATCTTAGGAATGAAAAGACAAAATAACTGAATTGTTAATATTTTATGCACACAGTCAGACATACTCGTACATATGGAAAGCAGGTGCAAATGAAAAATAAGCGAGCACCGAATTTCTATAGCAATTTAATCAAGGTTATTTTGTGATTCCGTAAATCTGGTGAATCTCTCTGTGAAACACGCTCTTTGTGTTTTATAAACACAATAAAGAGAAATACACCCATAATGATAGAGAAGCAATTACACCTATTGTTTCTCAAGTGCTTTATTTCTTTGAAAATGTTTCTGTATCATTAGACAGCTAGATCTTACCAACTGAACTGAATTCAACCTGAGTTCATAATATGATTCTTGTAAAATTACCTGAAAATACGAAAGGTTGTCATGTAGAGTATGTCTGTGACATAAGTGTGCAATATAACAAAACTGTACAGTAACAAGGCATCACTGACAAAATCCTTCACGTCAAAAGCCAATAATATCTATGAAATAAATGTAGGGCCTTCATTTTCCAAAGCAAACAGAAGTTAAAAAGACAACAAACGTGTCCAGATGCAATGTGACAGTTTTTTCACATCCCTCAATAATTCCGTCCTACATCTTGTTAATGATAAAAGAAAACTATTAACTCTACACTGAAGAGAGTACCTCAGCCAAGTGACTATCAGGTGACTAGAACAATGGATATTTGCTGAATGATGCACACAGAACACATGTCCTTATCGGTGTGTAACTACTGGCAAAATAATAAATAAGAAAGTCATTATGTGAAAATAATCATTAGTAAATATTTATTTTTTTCAACATCAACCCACAGGTACCTCTCATGTTCAGTACAAGAATCATGTATTTAAATATTAAATAGCAAGACTGTCTTACCAATCCACGGACAAAGTGTACTCTACTGACTCTTCCATTTCAGAACATTCAGAGCGATTCTCACTGGAGAATCTGCATTTCCTTACCTCTGATGTACAGAGGTGATGCTGCAGCCACATCAACTTAAACATTTATTTCCCTTCTCCACCAATACCCGAGCTTCTGAGCCCATCCCAACAAATATATTGCACATGGGTGCCTTCCAAGCTTGATCTGTCACAGAGGGGATGTGCTCAGTGTTTAAAGGTTATTAACTAAAGGCAGCAACTGCTGACCTCGTGCAGCTGAGATAAAGGTAATGCAGAGAAGGCCCTGGGAAAAAGGAGAGAAGTACTGTACATAAACTACTGCCTCTGACAATCATAAACACAAAAGGAAATAAGTACATTAAAACAACCTCACTATCCAAGAACATCAGAGAGAAGAATAAAGGTTGCTGGTTTTTAAGCCAATCATATCAGGAGGATAAGCAAGCACAGCTTCTGACCCAGGACTCATCTTTTACCTGAGAAGCTGCCATGTCCTCCTGGTCCTGCTCCTCCTCTGGATTCTTTTCTCAGGCGACCATATGCTGAGGAGTCAAGTTTGCACTTTGAGAATGTGTCTTCAAACACAGCGCTTTTCTCTACTCCCACCACAATCACTGGCAGACCGAGCTGGAAACAGTGAATACCCCATCCTTTCCTCTCCTTAGACAGCGGGAGGTACAAGAATCTGCTACATGGACACATCACTGAGATTGTTTTCTGTCTTCATGTGCTCTCTCCTCCCACAGATGTCCACAAACTGCTACAGCAATAAGAACGTGGGCTGCTCTCCTGAACCCCACATCCAACAGAGCATTTCCTTATGTCCCCTGAACAAAGCCTGCTCCTCACTCTCACACATGCATTCCAGAGCCCTCCTGCTAATCAGTGGGTTCACCTGAGCATCACCCAGGCACCTCATTCAACAATGATGCCCCACTGGAGAAGTTGACTAACTCATTGGGGGAGCACACAGCTGCTGTCTTTTCTTAGATCTCCTCACCTGATCTAATAACATCCCGAAGGGGTACAATTTAGCCCTAAAAACCATGCAGAACCCATCGGGTTGAAAGCCCTACTTGGCATCTGTAATCTGCTTGCTGCCCCTGCACTCGCTGCCACGACTCCTCTCGTCAAAGCACTCACTCTGTCTGAAGTGCATCGTATTCAATAGGGAGGATATCAAAGGGGGCTTCCAAACATCTGCACCCTGGGGAGCAATTCCCGATCCATGTGCTGCAAACCATCAGGCACACGGATTGTTTGCTCTACCTGACTTATGACTTGAAATGGTGAGGGCTGGCCCGGCTGCCCAGGCCACGTCTCTCAGGAGAAAATCCACAAAAGGAAGGTGGACAAACCTCGGGCGGGGCGGAAGGGCGTCAGAGTTTCGGTGAAAATGCCCCTCCGCGCGCCAGTGAACTGATCAGGGTGTGGGGGCGTCTCACCTGTGCTCTGGACTCACGGCTATTTCAACGGCAGTAGCGACGGTCTGGTTTCTCCTGCAGAGGAATGTGAACTAAGAGATTTAGTAGTGAACCGCATACACCCAAACGAGGAAGATTTGCAGGACAAGCACGGCTCTACCACTACTTCCGGGAGTCTCACGAGTGCACATGCGCAGTTTCTCCAAGCAGCTGGGGTGGGAGTCTGAGCAGAGCACTTCCGGCGATGGGCGGGGTCTGAATACAGGCCTCGGGGTGGGGAAGACATGCCTGGCGCAGCTATGAACAGGTCTTCGGGTTGAGGCCAGGTCTCCTTTCTGCATATTTCTCCTTGGTGATATTCTTCACCTGATCACCCCATTTGACTTAGGAACCATTTTGTACGGCTTTAACATTATTAGAAACTTATGAATTTCTGTCAAAAATTATTATGATACTTCTATAGTAAAATTTCAAGTGCTTGTTTGACACGTTATATTTGTAATTTTTCTTTTACATTTATATTCACTGTAGTTTAATACTTTATGAGTCTCAGTTCAATATGTTACCGTATACATTGATTCCCAGCTGGTGTCGAAGGGAATTGATGGGTGTGGTGGGAAATCCCACAATTTGGTGACCCAAGAGTGTTAGATTTTACTTTGATGGTGGGTAGGATAATATTTGTCCAAATGGGTCATTGAGGAGAAAAAACACTAGGAATGTTTCTCCACAACAGCAGAGGAAAACTGCGTTATTTCTCCATAGAAAACTCTGCTTATCAAAAGAAAAATACGCACATAAATATGCACATAGTGCTATAGGAAGACCAAACATTGTCTGTGCCCCCAGCAATTCTTGATAAATTTTACATGAATTCCAATGATAGATAGGTTTTTTTGAAAGTTTTTCCTATGTATGACTACTCTCACAAATGTATAGAAACATTCGATGAGATTCCTCTGGTTCAAAACCCTTCGTACGGTCCTCCTCACATAACACGTTGTGCGCAAACACAACAATAATACCTCAATATTGTTCCCACTCAGTAGAAAAAGTTGGTACCCATAGTACTCTGGTCCACCACAAAATTGCAGTTTTTCCGGACATAATGTAGTTTTGGGACCTATATCTAGGGGCCAGAGGAAGGAATGATCCTTTTCTTGACATCAGTTGTGCTGAGAATAAATATCTAGCCCTTCTGGTTCCTTGTTCCTGATTGAACCTAATCACTTGTACTATGAACTATGCCTTCCTACTGTACTAAGCAGCTTTGTCCAGCTCCTTTCTACTAATAAATATTTATACTTTCACTGGGTATTTTAAGTAAGTTTCTGAGGTTATAGTGAATGTTCTGATACAACTTTGTGCAACTGTAAACAACACACAGTGTATATGTTGCAAAACAAAACAGCACTTTGTGTGGAACAAGAGAGCTCCCTTTTTTATTACCTACACTCATCATTTTTAGCAATTCCTGACCAGATTTTTAGGTTTATTCCTGGATCCTTTTGCTTCTCAGTTCTCCCTGGAAGAACAAGTATAGTTTCACATCACTAGTATATTGTAATTATAATATGGAATTTCACTGGAGGCATTGAAATTAACTGGACCCTTATTTCAAAGGGCCTGAGGGCCATGTCCTTCATTTAGAGTGTGCCAGGGATTTCTGTTTCAACTTCAAGTGGACTCCCAAATTATTCCCTAATGGTTCAGTTTAGGAGTCAGGGATGGGTCACAGTTCCACTCTTGAAGTCCAGCCTGCAAATCAGTTCCTTCATTTTTGAATTGAGGACTATTGAAACATGGTGTTAAATGCAATGGAAAAATTAAAATCACCTATAAGACAAAAATATTTTGGGGGTGGTTATGGGAACAAATTATAGGTGGAGGACATCAGGTGTCAGTTGCCATGGTAACAGCACTGCAAACCTCACTTTTTCTGGTAAATATGCTGGCTCTGAATATGCATACCAGTCAGGAAGTAATGGCCCAATAGCCTACAGTCATTTGGCAATGGAGATTGTCTCCTTCTTTAAAAACACACCTGCAATCCTGAGATACGTTTTCTTCATCACTCTATTTACTTTTACTTTACTGTGTGCTGCTTGATCTACCCATAGTTGATTCTCTAGCACCTGAGCATACTCAAGTGACACACAAAGAGTCTTCCTTTGACAACCTGTGTTATTCCACTTCTTTCAGTAAACCCAAGTCGTACAGCAACTCTTTTTCTTCTTATCTATAGAGCACTTACTTTGTCTCTTTGTTGTATGTTCCTTTCCATTTCCAAGGAAAAAATGCTATGAAAATGCATTAAATAAAAAATATTTTAATACAGTTCTACATGAACCATCACACATATTGCTTCCTATCCAAATTTTCTTTAATATATTTTTGAATAGATTTTGTTTATATTTAGAGGGGAATTGAGAAAGTAAGAGAGGGATTGTAACATCAGTGTGTAGTTGTGCCTCGAGCCTCCCCTGCAGGGGATCTGGCCTGCAACCCACACACGTGCCGTGACTCAGGATCAAAGTGGTGACCCTGTGGTTTGCAGGCCAGCACTCTATCTACTGAACTACACCAGCCAGGGCCTATCTAATCTTGAAATCATGTTTCATTCCTTGGCAATTTTCTCATTGAGTAAAATTGTGCCTTATGTTTCTAGCCTAAGAAACATGACAGAGCATTATTTTTCCTTCGAGTGGTGGAAAATTACACTATGCAATTTATACACATATTTTACTAACATTTTCAACAACTATGTCCTACAGTGGAACCCATATGGGCATCCCCCACAAAAAAGATACTGAAATGAAGTATCTGAAGGATGAAAATCACGGTCTTTCTATCCAAGAAATCAGCATTTTCAAGAGTAAACATTCATCAGAGTCTTAGGACAAACTCTGAGTCCATTTGTGAACGCCTGACCATTCATACCTTTAAAGTCTTGGTACATCTGCGACCTATTCTGACCATCGAGAGAAACTGGAAATGGAGTTCCTGGATTTCATAGTCTGATACCAGCTGAAGCGTCATACCTTCAGCAGATCACTGCACCCCAGGCCCACCCTGGACAAATCCTAACACCTCTAAACTCTCATCATCTCTATTCTCGGAAGCTATGTGTTTGACCATCAATGGATGTCCAGCCTGTTCTCCGTTATAAGTTTTTTTTAAAATTTATGAACATTGGGGTGCATAGGTTCTTTTGGATTGGTGTTTCAGGGTTCTTAGGGTATAATCCCAGCAGCAGAATTGCTGGGTCAAAGGGCAGTTCCATTTTTAGTTTTCTGAGGAAATTCCATACTATTTTCCACAGTGGCCTCATTTTTTAATGGTAGTATCTTAACCCTCCAGTATATGGCCTCATCAGTTTCAATATGCAAACCAAGTACTGGATGTTTTTCTATTTCTTCCAGTATAGTGCCTACAAGTGGAAATTAAAACTAAAAAGTTTTAGGTGAATATGTGTGAAATTTCTACTTTAGTAAACAGAAAAATACGCTCCCATTGTGTATTGGTCACCACAATGATTTTCCTCAGTTCTCCAAGCTCAGAACAAGTGTTTTATTATTTCTGTTATTCTAAGTGAAATAAGCCAGGTAGTGAAACACAAATACCATATGAACTCACCAATAAGAGGAACCTAAGGAAGAAAACAGACAAAGAGGAAAACAGAGCCAGAGGCATGGGAAGAAGGAAAAGACTGAGAGCAACCAGTGGACAAGGGGAGGGGGTTAAGAGTGAAAACAAGGGGAAGTAACTGGTGAAGGAACATGTATAAGAGACCCAAGGAAATGGAATAGGGTGGAGATTGAGTGTGGACTTGGGAAGGGGGACAGTGCAGTATAGCAATTGGAGAAACACTGGAGAAGTGCAATTGAATAATAATAAAATATTGAGGCATACAACTGTAACTGAATAACAATAAAATATTTAAAAATAATACTAAAAAACTGAAGCCCCCCAAATAATAATTGAAATGCCAAAGCAATGTTTCTTTCTATCTCTGTCCCTTCCTCTCTCTATAAAAACCAATCAATCAATAAAAATTAATAAAAATGTAATAAAAACTGTCTTAGTAGAGTAAACATTATGCAGGGTTAGAAGTCATGGTTAAATTTTATTCATTAAAACAGGAAATCTAAGATATATTGAAAATAAAAAAGTGTACGCCTACATTGCAAACAAATAAGCATACAAAAAGGCACATAGAAATGGGTGGAAGGCGGAAGGATATGAAAATTGTCGGTCCCACATGCCCAATTTTGTGTGGTGCTTAAAAACTGGGAGACATGACTTGGCTACAGAAGTTCCCGCTAAAGTGTGAGGGATCCCAGCGTGACACCAGAACCTCCTGCCCCACATGCACTGGTGGGAAGACAAGTACCCATAAACTCTGGCTGTAGAAACCAGCGAGGGTTTGGTGGAGGGACACAGCAGGTACCGGGAGTCCCATGTGTTCCCATTAAAGGGCCTGAGAACAGACTTACATGGACTCAGTCATTCTCAGCTTCAGCATTGTGGCAGCCATTGGACATGCATCATGCATCATCTGGCATGATGGTGGGAGCTGGAGGGGATACTTTCTCAGACAGGTGTGCTGTGAGAGGTAATTGTTTCTTTTCCTCAAGATCACCCACCACCTCCACAAGACTCAGTAGGATAGCCACCACCTGAGTCCCCTACCACCTGGCTACAGCTCTTAGCTCTGCTCTGCTGATTCCCTGATATTTGCCCCAACAAAACCACAGGCCCACCCAAGCTCTTTCCAGTAGCTTTTCCACATATCCGGCCCGTATCGGATCCTGCTTCAGACTTTCCTAATATCTATCAAATATGCCATGTGACTTTTGCATATTCTGTAACACCTGGTATGTGGCCTTTGGCTTGATGCCATCACCAACAGGCCATTTTTCACAGCTTGACTTCTCCTGGGCACCTCTAAGACAATCTAAAGTGGCATCCACCTGAAGGCCTTTTTGTATGCTATAGCAATTCACCTAGCAGGGCAGAAGTGGCAGGACAGGTAAACATTACAAAGCTAGGACATCTGGCAGGCAGCATCATTTCATGTCAAAGTAACACCCAACAACTTCCACAAGAAACAAAGTGAAGAAGCACCCTAAGTGGTAACCAGAGTCACAATGAAGTAAGTCTAGACTTGAGGGATTGACCCCTGAACAAGTGATGTGCTGCAGTACTTGGCATTGGAAGTTGGTTGTTGCTGCTAGTCCTCATAGTCAACTGGTCCAGTTTCAAAACCATCCCAGTAATGGGAGAGGGGTTTTCAGGAACTACTATAAAGGACACATGGACAAAACCAAGGGGGAGGGTGGAGGAAGGGGATGGAGGTGGGTTTGGCTGGGGTGGAGTGGAGGGGTGGGTAGAAAATGCAGACCACTGTAATTTAACAACAATAAAAAATGTTTAATAAAAAAGAAAAACCCATCCCATTAAAGTACAAAAGAAGCAAGGCTAAGTTACAATGATAGTGTGTACACTGCTGACAATGTAAAGGGGGGCACAACTGGAGCACAGAGCTTGGATGAACAGGGAGCGTGTGCCAGTGGATTCTATAGGACACTAACTACATATGTCCACTCTACAAAGGCCAAGCAACATAGCAGCTCTAACCTATATATAGAAACAAAGACAGGGAGGTGACCACAATCAAGATTAACAACCTTGACCTCCCTGAAAGAACATAACTTAGAGACTAGAAATTAAGAACAACATGACAATAACCAGAGAGGAGGTGGGAGGGGATAATGGGGGAGAAGGGGAGAAGAGTTTTCAGGTACAACTATAAAGGACAAATGCATAAAAGCAAAAAGGGGGGTAGAATCAGGAGAGGGAGATGGGGATGGCTGGGGTGGGGGGAGTGGTGGGGGAGAAATCCAGACAACTGTACTTGAAAAACAACACAATTGAAAATGAAAAAAGAAATGAACAGTTTCATTTTGTAATAAAGAAAGGAGATAATGAATATTCAATAAGCAACTAGATGTCACTACTGCACATCTAGAATCTAAAATTAAATCCAGATCTAACGTTTTTGATTCCTGTCTCCTGTCAAATGGTAACAGTGTAGAATAGGCAAGATATATTGCATGATAATGTGAATCCATAAAAAAATAAACATTCTTCTAGCAATTTAAAAAATATTAATCAGAACTCCAAAATTACACTTGTTTGCACTTAAAAAATTATTTTAGTGTTGTTCAAGAACAGTTTTCTCCACTTTAAGAAATTAGCATTTGCCCTGCTGGTGTAGCTCAGTGGGTGGATCATGGGCTGTGAATCAAAGTGTGGCCGCTTCTCTTCCCAGTCAGGGCACACGCATAGGTTGTGGGACAGGTCGCCAGTGTGGCCATGTGAGAGGCAACCACCCACTGATGTTTCTCTCCACCTCTTACTCGCTCTTTCCCTTCTGTCTAAAATTAAATAAATATTTTAAAAATAAATTAAAAAGATGGCGATGAGATAGGTGGGAGCGGAGTCCACTTCCCCTCAACACCAGTGAAATACCTAGCTGATCTGAGGAGCAGAGCAAACAGCCAACAGTATTCCAGCATATATGGAGATCAGAGACCAAAGATAGAGGACATTGAAAGATCTGACAGAGATGGCGGCAACATAGGTGGGAGTGGAATCCACTTCCCCTCAGCGCCAGGGAAATACCTAGCTGATCTGAGGAGCAGAGCGAACAGCTAACACTACTCCAGCATATACGAAGATTAGAGACCAAAGATAGAGGACATTGAAAGATCTGACGGTAAGAAGAATGCTCAAGGACAATAAGGTCCCCGGGACCCGGGAACGCGTGGTACAAGGGCGGCAGAAGCGCCAGCCCTGGCGCAGGGGCGGCTGCAGGAGTCTTGAGAGAGGGCCAGGCTGCGCTGTGAGCACCCAGGTGCTTGAATGGACCAGGGGAGCTTGAAAAGGAGGAATTTCTCAAAAAGAAAAAGAAAATAGAGACACTCAGGGGCTAGTTAGAGAACTCTCGGTAGTAACCGAGGCCACTGGCGCCCCTCCCCCTCTGCCCCTGGACTGCGAGCGGGGGGGATAAACAGCCCTGGAGTGACGGCGCTCACCTGAGGTCCGGTCCCGCGTGCGCGCAGATTAGCAAACGGGGCCCATACATGAAACCCCGGAGGGGCGCCCACACCTGAAACCTCCGAGATCATTTGCAGCTGAGGCTAGCTGCTCCACCCACAGGCCCAAAACCTCGGAACCGAGTGCTGTGTGATTCAGTCCCAGGGCGGCCCCGCCCGCTCGAGAGACTCAAGCCAAGGGCGGCTGGATGGGGCCCCCATGCATAGAACCTCAGGCGCGGCGGGTTGCGTGCTCACCAAGCGCAGGGCCGGCTGGGTGCGCGTTTTCCAAACACAAAGCTGCTGGCAAGTGTACTAACTCCAGAGTCCCAAGCCCGGGCGGCTCGATTGGTCGGCCAGCGGCGCGCTCAGGGCACAAAATACGTCACAAACCCAAAGCGGCTGGATTCCCCGGCTGCGCGCGCACGCGTACCAAGCCAAGGTGGCTGGAGCCGCCTCTTGCGTGTCCCAAGAACAAAGCTGCCTGAGTGGCTGATCAACGGCCTGATTGACTGCCAGGGACCACACCTACAAAACAGCGAAGAGTGTGACCCAGGAAGGGAGAAAAGTGAAACCAATCCTTCCAACCACCCCCTCCCGTTGCACAGACAGGACACCAGCAGATATAACCTGACCGGTTTAAAGCCAACAGAAGATTTTTTTTCTTTTTTTTTTTAATCTTTTTTCTTTTTTTTCCTTTCCCCCTGAATTCCTTCTTCCTCTCTCCTTTTTTTCTTTTTTTTCATTCCTACTTCCTCCCATCCTTTACCATTTTTATGTCTTCTTCCTGCCTTCTTTTATCTATTTCTATGTTTTAATTTTTGTTAAAATTCCTTCTTATCTTGCCTCCGATCTTTCTTTATTCCTTCTTCCCTCCTTCCTTCCTTTCCTCCTTTCCTATTTCCTTTTTCCCTCCTTCCCATCTTTGTTTTGGTTTTTTTTTGTGTTTTTGTGTGTGTGTGTGTGTTTTTTTTCTTTCTCCCCCCCTTCCTCTTTTTCCCACAGGTGCGACAACAAAACCTGGAGTGCTGAAAAGACTAGAGTTAGACCGTGTTAAACACATAAACGTCAGCTCAAGACCAGTGAGCACAGGAGATTAAGGAGACAGCACCACCGAATCCCATTGGCACTCTACCATAGAAGTTCATAGCATAAACCCAGGGAGCCAGAATAGATCAACATAAGAAGCAGAGGCTAAAAGGAAGAGTCTCACAAACAATGGGAAGACAAAGAAACAATTCCCAAATGAAAGGAAAGGAGGAAGTCTCAGAAAGAATACTAACCGAAAAAGAGGCAACTCAACTATCAGATACTGAGTTCAAAGCAATGGTCATCAGGAAGCTCACTGAGCTCTCTGAGCTCAAAGAGAACTACCAGAAACTACAAGGAAACTACAATGAACTCACTGCAAACTATATCAACATGAAAAAGGAAATAGAAAATATCAACAAGAGCCAAGAGGAAATGAAGAATACAATTTCTGAATTGAAGAACACAGTAGAAGGAATGAAAAGCAGACTTGATGAAGCAGAGGTTCGGATCAGAGAGCTGGAGGATAAAGTAGAAAAAAACACCCAGAAGGAGCAAGAAAAAGAAAAGAGGCTCAGAAAGAATGATGAGGCAATAAGGGAAATGCAGGACAACATGAAACATAACAATATCCGTATAGTAGGAATACCAGAAGGAGAAGAAGAAGAGCAAGGGATAGAAAACCTGTTTGAAAAAGTAATGATAGAAAATTTCCCTAATCTAAGGAGAGAAAAAATCACCCAAATCCAGAAATCACAGAGAGTCCCAAGCAAGAGGAACCCAAGGAGACCCACTGCAAGACACATCATAATTAAAATGGCAAATTTCCAAGACAAAGACAGGATCTTAAAGGCAGCAAGGGAGAAAAAGGAAGTAACATACAAGGGAGCCCCAATAAGGTTAGCAACTGACTTCTCAATGGAAACGCTCCAAGCCAGAAGAGAATGGCAAAAAATATTCCAAGTACTGAGAACCAGAGGTCTGCAACCAAGACTACTTTACCCAGCAAGGCTCTCAATTAAGATAGAAGACCAAATAAAGAGTTTCCCAGACAAAAGAAGTCTAAAAGAATACAGCTCCACCAAACCAGCTCTGGAAGAGATGCTAAAGGGACTGCTTTAAGGAAAGGAAGGAAAAGAGAAAGACAGAGGAACACAGGTAGGAAAACATGGCAATGAATAACTACCTATCGATAATAACCTTAAACGTAAATGGATTAAATGCTCCAATCAAAAGACACAGAACAGCTGAATGGATAAGAAAACATGACCCACACATATGCTGCCTACAAGAAACCCATCTCAGGACAAAAGACTTACACAGACTGAAAGTGAAGGACTGGAAACAAATTTTCCAAGCAAAGGGACAGGAAAAAAAAGCAGGGGTAACAATACTCATATCAGACAAAATAGACTTCCAAAGAAGGGCCATAAAGAGAGACCCAGAAGGTCACTTCATAATACTCAAAGGAAGAATCCACCAAGAAGACATAAACATTATAAATATATATGCACCCAACATAGGAGCACCCAAATACATAAAGAAAATCTTGGAGGATTTCAAGAAAGATATTGACAGCAAAACAATTATAGTAGGGGATTTTAACACCCCACTATCAAAAATGGACAGGTCTTCCAAACAAAAGATCAACAAAGATATTGTGTCACTTAACAATACCCTAGAGGAAATGGACTTAACTGATATATACAGAGCTTTTCATCCCAAAGGAGCAAAATACACATTCTTTTCAAGTGTCCATGGAACTTTTTCAAAGATAGACCACATGATAGGACACAAAGCAACCCTCAACAAATTCAAGAAAATTG
The DNA here is from genome assembly GCF_022682495.2 of Desmodus rotundus. NCBI lineage: Eukaryota > Metazoa > Chordata > Mammalia > Chiroptera > Phyllostomidae > Desmodus > Desmodus rotundus. The sequence goes on along the minus strand of NW_026527665.1, from coordinate 91,434 downwards.
AAATCATATCAAGCATCTTCTCTGACCACAAGGGTATGAAACTAGAAACCAACCCCAAGGGTAAAAACCCAAAACACTCAAAAACATGGAGACTGAATAGCATGCTATTAAACAATGAATGGGTCAAGAACGAGATTAGGGAAGAAATCAAAAACTTCCTGGAAACAAATGAAAATGAACTCACAACAACCCAAAACCTATGGGACACAGCAAAGGCAGTCCTGAGAGGGAAGTTCATAGCAATACAGGCCTACCTTAAGAAGTTAGAAACAGTTCACACAAACAACCTAACACTACGCCTACAAGTACTGAAGGAACAACAACAAAGACAGCCCAGAGCAAGCAGAAGGAAGGAAATAACCAAGATCAGAGCAGAACTAAATGACATAGAGACTAAAAGCACAATTGTAAGGATCAATGAATCCAGAAGCTGGTTCTTTGAAAAGATAAACAAAATCGACAAGCCTTTAAGTAGGCTTACCAAGAAGAAAAGAGAGAGGATCCAAATAAACAGAATTAGAAATGAAAGTGGAGAGATTACAAATGATACCACAGAAATACAAAGGATCGTAAGAAATTACTATGAAGACCTATATGCTAAGAAATTTGAAAACCTAGATGAAATGGACACATTTCTAGAAAAATATAATCTTCCAAAACTGACTGAAGAAGAAGCAGAAAACCTGAACAGACCAATATCAGCAAAGGAAATTGAAGCAGTCATCAAGAAACTCCCATCACACAAAAGCCCTGGACCAGATGGCTTCACAGGAGATTTCTACAAAGCATTTAAGGAATAACTAACCCCTATCCTTCACAGACTATTCGAAAAAATCCAAACTGATGGAAGACTCCCAAACTCTTTTTATGAAGCCAACATCATCCTAATCCCAAAACCAGATAAAGACACAACGAAGAAAGAAAACTTCAGGCCAATATCGCTGATGAACATAGATGCTAAAATTCTCAACAAAATATTAGCAAACCGCATCCAGCAATATATTAAAAAGATCATCCACCATGACCAAGTGGGATTCATCCCAGGGATGCAAGGATGGTACAATATTCGCAAATCAATAAACATAATACATCACATCAACAACAGCAAAGACAAAAATCACATGATCATATCAATAGATGCGGAAAAAGCGTTCGATAAGATACAGCATCCATTTCTGATAAAAACACTCAGCAAAGTGGGAATAAAGGGAGCAGTCCTCAACATAATTAAGGCCATATATGAGAGACCTACAGCCAACATCATACTCAATGGACAAAAACTTAGAGCTTTCCCACTAAGATCAGGAACAAGACAAGGATGCCCTCTCTCACCATTCCTATTCAACATAGTATTGGAAGTCCTAGCCACAGCAATCAGACAAGAAAAAGAAATGAAAGGCATCCAAATTGGAAAGGAGGAAATGAAACTGTCACTGTTTGCAGATGACATGATAGTGTACATGGAAAACCCTATAGACTCCACCAAAAAACTACTCGACCTAATAAATGAATTTGGCAAAACAGCTGGATACAGAGTCAATACTCAGAAATCAAAGGCATTCCTGTACACCAACAATGAAACTGCAAAAACAGATATCAGGAAAAAAATCCCATTTGATATAGCAACAAGAAAAATAAATTACCTAGGAATCAACCTAACCTAGGAGGTAAAAGACCTGTACTCAGAAAACTACACAACACTGAAGAAAGAAATTAAGGAAGACACAAACAAATGGAAGCATGTACCATGCTCATGGATTGGAAGAATTAACATCATCGAAATGGCCATACTACCCAAAGCAATTTATAGATTCAATGCAATCCCTATTAGAGTACCCATGACATATTTCACAGATGTAGAACAAACATTTCAGAAATCTATATGGAACTATAAACAACCCCTAATAGCTGTAGCAATTTTGAGAAAGAAGAACAAAGCAGGAGGGATCACAATACCTGATATCAAACTGTATTACAAGGCCACTGTAATCAAAACAGCCTGGTACTGGCATAAAAACAGGCACATAGACCGATGGAACAGAACAGAGAGCCCAGAAATAAACTCAAGTCTTTACGGTCAATTAATATTTGACAAAGGACGCAGGAGCATAAAATGGAGCAAAAACAGCCTCTTCAACAGATGGTGTTGGGAGATCTGGACAGCTACATGAAAAAAAATGAAACTCGATCACCAACTTATGCCATACACAAAAATAAACTCACGATGGATAAAAGACTTAAACATAAGTTGTAACACCATAAAAGTCCTTGAGGAAAATATTGGCAGGAAAATCTCGGACATTCCATGTAGCAACATCGTCACAGACATGTCCCCTAAAGCATGGGACATAAAGGAAAGAATAAAGAAATGGGACCTCATCAAAATAAAAAGCTTCTGCATGGCTAATGATGACAGCACCAAATTACAAAGAGAACCAACAGTATGGGAAAACATATTTGCCGATGATACCTCAGACAAGGGCCTGATCTCCAAAATATATAAAGAACTCACACGACTCCACTCCAGGAAGACAAACAACCCAATTAAAAAATGGGCAAAGGACTTGAATAGACCCTTCACCAAGGAAGACATACAGAGGGCCAAGAGGCATATGAAAAGATGCTCACCATCACTAACCATTAGAGAGATGCAAATCAAAACCACAATGAGGTACCATCTCACACCAGTCAGAATGGCCAACATAAACAAATCCACAAACAAATGTTGGAGAGGATGTGGAGAAAAGGGAACCCTAGTGCACTGTTGGTGGGAATGCAGACTGGTGAGGCCACTGTGGAAAAGAGTATGGAATTTCCTCAGAAAACTAAAAATGGAACTGCCCTTTGACCCAGCAATTCCGCTGCTGGGATTATACCCTAAGAACCCTGAAACACCAATCCAAAAGAACCTATGCACCCCAATGTTCATAGCAGCACAATTTACAATACCCAAGTACTGGAAGCAACCTAAGTGTCCATCAGCAAACGAGTGGATCCAAAAACTATGGTATATTTACACAATGGAATTCTACGCAGCAGAGAGAAAGGAGGAGCTTATACCCTTTGTAACAGCATGGATGGAACTGGAGAGTATTATGTTAAGTGAAATAAGCCAGGCGGTGAGGGACAAATACCATATGATCTCACCTTTAACTGGAACATAATAAATAGAAAAAAAAAAAGGCAACAAAATATAACCGGAGACACTGAAGTTAAGAACAATCTAACAATGGACAGGGGGGAGTGGGGAGGGGACACTGAGGACAAGGAATTACAGGAACTACTATAAAGGACACATGGACAAAACCAAGGGGGAGGGGGGAGGAGGGGGAGGGAGGGCATTTCGGCTGGTGTGGGGTGGAGGGATGGGCAGAAAGGCACACAACTGTAATTGAATAACAATAAAAAAAAAAGAACATAAAAAAAAACATAGGTAAAGGCATTCCTTCTCACACAGATTATTTTACAAGTATAATTAAAGTGGTAATAACAGTGCATCTTTTAAACACAATGAGAATACGCTTTGCCACATTAGTAACAAGATTCTAGGGATTCCACTGTTTTCAGTTCAGGAAACAATATTGTCAACACTTAGTTTTTGATTAAACCAATAGGTTAAGTTGAAAATGAAACGAAAACCAGCCAAAGGGTTACTTTTGGGGAAAAAAAATTGAAATTAAAAAAAAAAGAAGAAACTGAGAGCAACCAGAAGGGACGTTTGGTGGGCATATTGGGGGGAAAGGGGCAAGACTTCTGACGAACATATATAAAGGACACATGGAGAAAACCAAATTGGGTGGGATCAAGGGGGTGAGTTCCAATAGCTGGGTTGGGGGAACTGATGGGAGGAAAATGGAGTCAACTGTACTTGAACAACAAAAAAAATGTGGAAAGAAAATGTCCTTTTGCTTTTCCTGGGTTACTGAGTGAGAGGTATAGGGCATGCAGAGGACAGATACAGCCCATTTCAGAGATTTAGCATGTTTTCCCTTAAAGCCAAGATTGCTGGATCACTTCTGGGACAAGGAACATGCCTGGCTTCAGGGCCTGGCCCCTGATTGGGGACATGAAGTGGCAACACATTGATGTTTCTGTATTTTAATGTATTTTTATATTTGAGGATTGTGTTGTATAGCTTCCCATTTTCTGTTGGCTTATTTTATTTTTTTAATTGTAATGATGGTTTTATTTCTGTTGTGTTTTATGCTACTTACCTATACAAGTAAACATCTCTTCTTATGACCTGTTCACAATTCATACCTATGGTGATGATACAATGGAGCCTTTTAGTTACTTATTCAACAAATATTGGTTGGCTTTCCTTATTTTTATGTTTTCTCTGTTTTCATTTTCATTTTGGTCATTCACAGATGTAGTCACATTAAGTAGTTGTCTTATTTTCCTATGTTTCTATTCTCAGGTGGTTATTTTCATTTCTTTATCAAGTTGAAGGTGAATTTAAATTAATATATTTCAATACCAGGAGTGTCGGTTTGTAGATACATTTCAGTTTTTGTGATTTGACCTTGGTTTTCTGTTTCCTGTCTTGATATATGTGTTAAGGTTCAGAATTGTAAACAACTAGGCTTTATGAACTTGCTTTTTCTCCAAGTTAAGAGAAAGAGAAATAACAATCACCCCTAGTTTAAACTCTAATTTTGTAAACACAGGGGGTTGTGGGTTTGGTTTTTTCTGTGTTTAAGTTTCAAGACTAATATAGTGTCTGTTTCTTTTTAAAAGCCCATGATATTTTTTTATGCTTGATATTGGTCTTCAGTCCAGTGGTTTCTGTGGTCTTTCCCCTATTAGACTTATTTTTAGTGTGCACTTTAATGTGTGCACCGTGTGCTGTTCTGGTGTGAGCACTCTGTGTCCTGCAAAACAGGAACCTGTATTCTGAAGATGCAGGAAAACAGTGAGATCATCGAACACACTGGACCCTCTATCTGTCTAGAAGGAACTGGGAATGAGGAGTTTTCTTGTAGAATTGCTGTTGTGTGCCAGGGGACGTGAGCACAGTGGTTGCGAAGCGTTAGCAACTTTTGTTCCTGTTTCATGGGATTTTTGCATATAATACCACACCTGGTCCTGCTGCAAGTATTTGAAGTTTATTGATGTTCTCCAGCATGTGATTTGTTTAAAAATCCCTGTAAGTTCAATGCACATTGATGTGCATATCATACCTGTGAACCTTTATTTTGTGTCTTTCAGCTGTGTCATCTGCAGACAACCAGGACTTCTTGCCAAGGTCAAGCATGGAAGATTTATTCTTTAGAGCAACACTGGTAAGATATGAGAGGTGTGCCTTTGATACTGATAAGGAAGTGTGTTACAGTAAAGAAAGGATGTTTAAATGGAGAGACCTAACTTTGGAAAATTATTCATGATAAAATCATTTTTATCTAAAGACATGTAAAATAGTACATATTGGGGAAACTTCCACTTTAGTCAGTTACATTTGCAGATCATTGGTTCCATGTAGGAAGACTGAAACAGTATTTTTTTTAATTAATTAATTAATTAATTAATTAATTTTTTATTTAGTCACAATTGTCTGCATTTTCTCCCCATCCCTCCACCCCATCCCAGCCAGTCTCACAACCCTCCCCCACCTCTACTCTCCCCACCATTTTGTCCTTGTGTCCTTTATTCTAGCCCTTGTAGACCCCTCTCCCCACTGTCCCCTCCCCACTCCCCTGTGGGTCTTGTTACATTGTTCTTAATTTCAATGTCTCTGGTTATATTTTGTTTGCTCTGCATACAATATTCTAAGTGTAGGTATTCTTCTAAAGCACATGTCGAAAACCATGCCTGTGGGCCAATTCTGGCCCTCCACCTTGTATTATCTGGCTCTGCATCTTACTTCTACCTGGCAACAGTTGCAAGTTCCTTTCCCCTAGGTAAGGAGTAGTTACATTTATACAGCCCTAAAATTACTTTCAGGCCATGGAAGGCAACTACAACACTGATGTGTTGATCCAGTAAATATGTGCCTGACACCCCTGTTCTAAACGCAGTCTGGAAAGTCTAGGAAATCTCATAATTTGTGCTGTGGGTAATCATTTGAAATATTTAAAATGTAGAGTAGGAGTGAATTTTCATTCAATAATTTGTAAAATGTATTGATTTCCTGTGCATTTATAAGGTTAAAAGTGATGAATTTGACAATTAGGAAATATTATACGCTATTATAAAAAATATTTTTTTGCAGTGTATACTATTTTCATGAACTTGGGAGTGAGTTCTAATACAATAACCATGGTGTAATAGGGATGACAGAATTGTTATTTGGGAGCAAGGGTACATGTTTAATGAAATTAGGGATGTCACTAATGGCCTTTCTGTTTTCAAGGATTACCAGAGTGCATGTGATGAGGACGGAAGTAGTCAAGGCAATGAACATTGGAAGAATTTTACCCACGTGTCAAATCCTAATGTACATCACAAGAGTCAGCTTCCCAACAGCCAGTACAAAGGTGGAAAAGGCTTTGAACAAATGTCAAATCACAGTGCTCATCATGTTTATCCTATTGTGGAGAAGACAATCCAGCAAAGTAAAAACATCAAACGTTTAAAGCAATCTTCAAATAGCACTGAAGCAATGAATATTACTGTCAGCGAGAAAGTTTACAAATATTTACCATGCATAAAATTCTTCAATCAAATATCCAATCTAAACGCTCTTGACAAAACATGTCCCGGGAAAGAACACAGATGTAAAGACTATGGTAAATCAGGTCATTGGTTTTCAGGTGTAACTCTACATAAAAAAGGTTATCCTGGACAGAATCCTGATATTTGTAATGAATGTGGAAAAGCATTTTGGATTACATCAACCCTTCCCAATCATCACAAAATTCACACTGGAGACAAGCCTGACAAATGTAGAGAATGTGCAAAAGCTTTTACCCAGTCCTCAAATTTCAGAGATAATCAGAAAATTCATACAAGAGAGAAATTTTTCCAAGGTAGTGAAGGTGGCAGTGCCTGTACAGAGTCCTATAATCTTGCCCAGCATCACAATATTACTACTTGTGAACAGCCTTATATGTGCCGAGAATGTGGGAAAGCATTTAGGTGGTCCTCACAACTTACACGACATCAGATAATTCATACTGGTGAGAAGCCTTTTAATTGTACTCAATGTGGCAGAGCATTTACACACTCCTTAACCCTTACTTGCCATCAGAGAGTTCATACTGGAGAGAAGTCTTATAAATGTCCACAATGGGGCAAAGGCTTCAGGTACTTGAGAACAATTACTGAACATCAGAAAATTCATACTAGAGAGAAGCTTTATGAATGTACACAATGTGGGAAAGCATTTACACAGTCCTCAAAACTTACTAGACATCAGAGAATTCATACTGGAGAGAATCCTTATGAATGTACACAATGTGGGAAAGCATTTACACAGTCCTCAACACTTACTAGTCATCAGAAAATTCATACTGAAGAGAAGCCTTATGAATGCACACAATGTGGGAAAGCATTTACACATTCCTCAAACCTTACTCAACATCAGAAAATTCACACTGGAGAGAAGCCTTATGAATGTACACAATGTGGCAAAGCATTTACACAGTCCTCAAAACTTATTAGACATCAGAGAATTCATACTGGAGAGAAACCTTATGAATGTACACAATGTGGCAAAGCATTTACACAGTCCTCAGACCTTACTCGTCATCAGCAAATTCATACTGGAGAGAAGCCTTATGAATGCACACAATGTGGCACAGCATTTACACAGTCTTCCACACTAACTAGTCATCAGAAAATTCATACTGGAGAGAAGCCATATGAATGTACACAATGTGGCAAAGCCTTTAGGTGGACCTCAGCCCTTACACAGCATCAGAATCTTCATACTGGGATAAAGCCTTATAAATGTAAAATATGTACTGAAGCCTTCAACCAGGCCTGTAAACTTTCTTCCCATCAGAAAATTCATACTGGAACCAAACCTTGTTAGTTTTGAGTATGGGATAAGGCCCTTTTACAGCCCTCAAACCTTTCTGAACTTCCAATAATTCACAATCAGGAATACCCTACTTCTATACCCTACAAGGTAAAGGCTTTAAACAGTCCTCAATGAACATTCACCATAAAATATCTTTATACTGTAGAGAAGCCTTTTAAATGTATTTGATGGGATATAGCCTTTAGCCACTTCCTACCATTACTAAACTTCAGAGAATTCATACTGCGTACAAGGCTTACGTATGTGGACTATGCAGCAAAACTTTTTGACACCAGGTCATCTGTAGTGGAGAGAAACCGAATAAAAGTAGTGTAATAAATAAATAAATAAATAAATAAATAAACAAATAAAAGTAGTGTATATAACAAGTCTTTTTTTTTTTATTGTTATTTAATTACAGTTGTATGCCTTTTCTCCCCATCCCTTCACCCCACCCCAGGTGAACCCACTTCCCTCCCCCCTCTCCACCCTCCCCCTTGGATTTGTTCATCTGTCCTTTATAGTAGTTCCTGTAATCCCCTCTACCCACTGTCCCCGCCCCCACCCCCCACCCCCTCCCTTGCTATTGTTACATTGTTCTTAACTTCAATGTCTCTGGTTATATTTTGTTTGCTTTTTCCTTCTATTGCTTATGTTCCAGTTAAAGGTGAGATCATATGGTATTTGTCCCTCACTTCCTGGCTTATTTCACTTAGCATAATGCTCTCCAGTTTCATCCATGCTGTTGCAAAGGGTATAAGCTCCTTCTTTCTCTCTGCTGCGTAGAATTTCATTGTGTAAATATACCATAGTTTTTGGATCCACTCGTTTGCTGATGGGCACTTCGGTTGCTTCCAGTACTTGGCTATTGTAAATTGTGCTGCTATGAACATTGGGGTGCACAGATTCTTTTGGATTGGTGTTTCAGTGTTCTTAGGGTATAATCCCAGCAGCGGAATTACTGGGTCAAAGGGCAGTTCCATTTTTAGTTTTCTGAGGAAATTCCATACTCTTTTCCACAGTGGCCTCACCAGTCTGCATTCCCACCAACAGTGCACTAGGGTTCCCTTTTCTCCACATCCTCTCCAACATTTGTTTGTGGATTTGTTTATGTTGGCCATTCTGACTGGTGTGAGATGATACCTCATTGTGGTTTTAATTTGCATCTCTCTGATGGCTAGTGATGCTGAGCATCTTTTCATATGTCTCTGGGCCCTCTGTATGTCTTCCTTGGAGAAGTGTCTGTTCAAGTCCTTTGCCCACTTTTTAATTGGGTTGTTTGTCTTCCTGGAGTGGAGTCGTGTGAGTTCTTTATATATTTTGGAGATCAGGCCCTTGTCTGAGGTATCATCGGCAAATATGTTTTCCCATACTGTTGGTTCTCTTTGTAATTTGGTGCTGTTTTCTTTAGCCATGCAGAAGCTTTTTATTTTGATGAGGTCCCATTTGTTTATTCTTTCCTTTATGTCCCTTGCTTTAGGGGATGTGTCTGTGAGGATGTTGCTGCGTGGAATGTCTGAGATTTTCCTGCCAATGTTTTCCTCAAGGACTTTTATGGTGTTACGGCTTATATTTAAGTCTTTTATCCATCTTGAGTTTATTTTCGTGTATGGCGTAAGTTGGTGATCGAGTTTCATTTTTTTGCACGTAGCTGTCCAGATCTCCCAACACCATCTGTTGAAGAGACTGTTTTTGCTCCATTTTATGCTCCTGCCTCCTTTGTCAAATATTAATTGATCGTATAGATTTGAGTTTATTTCTGGGCTCTCTATTCTGTTCCATTGGTCTATGTGCCTGTTTTTATGCCAGTACCAGGCTGTTTTGATTACTGTGGCCTTGTAATACAGTTTGATATCAGGTATTGTGATCCCTCCTGCTTTGTCCTTCTTTCTCAAAATTGCTGCTGCTATTCGAGGTCGTTTATGGTTCCATGTGAATTTCTGCAATGTTTGTTCTATATCTGTGAAATATGTCATGGGTACTCTAATAGGGATTGCATTGAATCTATAAATTGCTTTGGGTAGTATGGCCATTTTGATGATGTTAATTCTTCCAATCCATGAACATGGTAAATGCTTCCATTTGTTTGTATCTTCCTTAATTTTTTCTTCAGTGTTGTGTATTTTTCTGAGTACAGGTCTTTTACCTCCTTGGTTAGGTTTATTCCTAGGTACTTTATTTTTCTTGCTGCTATATCGAATGGGATTTTTTTCCTGATTTGTGTTTCTGCAGTTTCATTGTTGGTGTACAGGAATGCCTTTGATTTCTGGGTATTGACTCTGTATCCAGCTATTTTGCCAAATTAATTTATTACGTCGAGTAGTTTTTGAGTGGAGTCTATAGGGTTTTCCATGTACACTATCATGTCGTCTGCAAACAGTGACAGTTTCATTTCCTCCTTTCCAATTTGGATGCCTTTTATTGCTTTCTCTTGTCTGATTGCTGTGGCTAGGACTTCCAATACTATGTTGAATAGGAGTGGTGAGAGAGGGCATCCTTGTCTTGTTCCTGATCTTAGTGGGAAAGCTCTAAGTTTTTGTCCATTGAATGTGATGTTGGCTGTAGGTCTCTCATATATGGCCTTAATTATGTTGAGGACTGCTCCCTTTATTCCCACTTTGCTGAGTGTTTTTATCAGAAATGGATGCTGTATCTTATCGAACGCTTTTTCCGCATCTATTGATATGATCATGTGATTTTTGTCTTTGCTGTTGTTGATGTGATGTATTATGTTTATTGATTTGCGAATATTGTACCATCCTTGCATCCCTGGGATGAATCCCACTTGGTCATGGTGGATGATCTTTTTAATATATTGCTGGATGCGGTTTGCTAATATTTTGTTGAGAATTTTAGCGTCTATGTTCATCAGCGATATTGGCCTGAAGTTTTCTTTCTTCGTTGTGTCTTTATCTGGTTTTGGGATTAGGATGATGTTGGCTTCATAAAAAGAGTTTGGGAGTCTTCCATCAGTTTGGATTTTTTCGAATAGTCTGTGAAGGATAGGGGTTAGTTATTCCTTAAATGCTTTGTAGAAATCTCCTGTGAAACCATCTGGTCCAGGGCTTTTGTGTGATGGGAGTTTCTTGATGACTGCTTCAATTTCCTTTGCTGATATTGGTCTGTTCAGGTTTTCTGCTTCTTCTTCATTCAGTTTTGGAAGATTATATTTTTCTAGAAATGTGTCCATTTCATCTGGGTTTTCAAATTTCTTAGCGTATAGGTCTTCATAGTAATTTCTTACGATCCTTTGTATTTCTGTGGTATCATTTGTAATCTCTCCACTTTCATTTCTAATTCTGTTTATTTGGATCCTCTCTCTTTTCTTCTTGATAAGCCTACTTAAAGGCTTGTCGATTTTGTTTATCTTTTCAAAGAACCAGCTTCTGGATTCATTGATCCTTACAATTGTGCTTTTAGTCTCTATGTCATTTAGTTCTGCTCTGATCTTGGTTATTTCCTTCCTTCTGCTTGCTCTGGGCTGTCTTTGTTGTTGTTCCTCCAGTTCTTGTAGGCGTAGGGTTAGGTTGTTTGTGTGAACTGTTTCTAACTTCTTAAGGTAGGCCTGTATTGCTATGAACTTCCCTCTCAGGACTGCCTTTGCTGTGTCCCATAGGTTTTGGGTTGTTGTGAGTTCGTTTTCATTTGTTTCCAGGAAGTTTTTGATTTCTTCCCTAATCTCGTTCTTGACCCATTCATTGTTTAATAGCATGCTATTCAGTCTCCATGATTTTGAGTGTTTTGGGTTTTTACCCTTGGGGTTGGTTTCTAGTTTCAGTCCCTTGTGGTCAGAGAAGATGCTTGATATGATTTCAATTTTCTTGAATTTGTTGAGGGTTGCTTTGTGTCCTATCATGTGGTCTATCTTTGAAAAAGTTCCATGGACACTTGAAAAGAATGTGTATTTTGCTTCTTTGGGATGAAAAGCTCTGTATATATCAGTTAAGTCCATTTCCTCTAGGGTATTGTTAAGTGACACAATATCTTTGTTAATATTTTGTTTGGAAGACCTGTCCATTTTTGATAGTGGGGTGTTAAAATCCCCTACTATAATTGTGTTGCTGTCAATATCTTTCTTGAAATCCTCCAAGATTTTCCTTATATATTTGGGTGCTCATATGTTGGGTGCATATATATTTATAATGTTTATGTCTTCTTGGTGGATTCTTCCTTTGAGTATTATGAAGTGACCTTCTGGGTCTCTCTTTATGGCCCTTCTTTGGAAGTCTATTTTATCTGATATGAGTATTGCTACCCCTGCTTTTTTTTCCTGTCCGTTTGCTTGGAAAATTTGTTTCCAGCCCTTCAGTTTCAGTCTGTGTAAGTCTTTTGTCCTGAGATGGGTTTCTTGTAGGCAGCATATGTGTGGGTCATGTTTTCTTATCCATTCAGCTGTTCTATGTCTTTTGATTGGAGCATTTAATCCATTTACATTTAAGGTTATTATCGATAGGTAGTTATTCATTGCCATTATTTCCTACCTGTGTTCCTCTGTCTTTCTCTTTTCCTTCCTTTCCTTAAAGCAGTCCCTTTAGCATCTCTTCCAGAGCTGGTTTGGTGGAGCTGTATTCTTTTAGACTTCTTTTGTCTGGGAAGCTCTTTATTTGGTCTTCTATCTTGATTGAGAGCCTTGCTGGGTAAAGTAGTCTTGGTTGGAGGCCTCTGGTTCTCATTACTTGGAATATTTTTTGCCATTCTCTTCTGGCTTGGAGCGTTTCCATTGAGAAGTCAGTTGCTAACCTTATTGGGGCTCCCTTGTATGTTACTTCCTTTTTCTCCCTTGCTGCCTTTAAGATCCTGTCTTTGTCTTGGAAATTTGCCATTTTAATTATGATGTGTCTTGCGGTGGGTCTCCTTGGGTTCCTCTTGCTTGGGACTCTCTGTGATTCCTGGATTTGGGTGACTTTTTCTCTCCTCAGATTAGGGAAATTTTCCATCATTACTTTTTCAAACAGGTTTTCTATCCCTTGCTCTTCTTCTTCTCCTTCTGGTATTCCTACTATACGGATATTGTTACGTTTCATGTTGTCCTGCATTTCCCTTATTGCCTCTTCATTCTTTCTGAGCCTCTTTTCCTTTTCTTGCTCATTCTGGGTGTTTTTTTCTACTTTATCCTCCAGCTCGCTGATCCGATCCTCTGCTTCATCAAGTCTGCTTTTCATTCCTTCTACTGTGTTCTTCAATTCAGAAATTGTATTCTTCATTTCCTCTTGGCTCTTGTTGATAGTTTCTATTTCCTTTTTCATGTTGATATAGTTTGCAGTGAGTTCATTGTAGTTTCCTTGTAGTTTCTGGTAGTTCTCTTTGAGCTCAGAGAGCTCAGTGAGCTTCCTGATGACCATTGCTTTGAACTCAGTATCTGATAGTTGACTTGCCTCTTTTTTGGTTAGTATTCTTTCTGAGACATCCTCCTTTCCTTTCATTTGGGAATTGTTTCTTTGTCTTCCCATTGTTTGTGAGGCTCTTCTTGTTGGCCTCTGCTTCTTAAATTGCTTTGTTCTGAATCCCTGGGTTTATGATATGAACTTCTATGGTAGAATGCCAATGGGATTCGGTGGTGCTGTCTCCTTACTCTCCTGTGCTCGCTGGTCTTGAGCTGACGTTTATGTGTTTAACACAGTCTAACTCTAGTCTTTTCAGCACTCCAGGTTTTGTTGTCGCACCTGTGGGAAAAATAGAAAGGGGGGGAGAAAGAAAAGGAAAAAAGAAAAAAAAAAAAAGAAAAGAAAAGAAGAAAAAAAACCAAAGATGGGAAGGAGGGAAAAAGGAAATAGGAAAGGAGGAAAGGAAGGAAGGAGGGAAGAAGGATTAAAGAAAAATCGGAGGCAAGATAAGAAGGAATTTTAACAAAAATTAAAACATAGAAATAGATAAAAGAAGGCAGGAAGAAGACATAAAAATGGTAAAGGATGGGAGGAAGAAGGAATGAAAGAAAAAAAAGAGAGAGAGTGGAAGAAGGAGTTCAGGGGGAAAGGAAAAGGAAAAAAAAAAAAGGGGAAAAAAAAATCTTCTGTTGGCTTTAAACCGTTCAGGTTATTTCTGCTGTTGTCCTGTCTGTGCAACGGGAGGGGGTGGTTGGAAGGATTGGTTTCACTTTTCTTCCTTCCTGGGTCACACTCTTCACTGTTTTGTAGGTGTGGTCCCTGGCAGGCAATCAGGCCGTTGATTAGCCAATCCAGCAGCTTTGTTCTTGGGACACGCGAGAGGCCGATCCAGCCGCTTTGGCTCGGGACGAGAGGCGTGCGCGCGTAGCAGGGGAATCCAGCCCCTTCAGGTTTGTGACGTTATTTGGGCTCTGAGCGCGCAGCCGGCCGACCGATCGAGCCGCCCAGGCTAGGGAGGCTGGCGAGCCGCAAGCTGCTGGTTCAGCCGCCTCGGTGTTACGACACTCGCCAGCCTCTTCGTGCTTGGGAAACGCGCATCCAGCCGGCCCTACGCTTGGTGAGCGCGCAGCCCGCTGCCGAGCCAGAGGCTCTATGCTTGGGGGCCCGATCCAGCTGCCCGGGGCTTGAGACTCTCGGGTGGGCGGGGCCGCCCTGGGACCGAATCACGCGTTACTCGGTTCCGAGGTTTTGGGCCTGTGGGTGGAGCAGCTAGCCTCTGCTCCAAATGATCTCGGAGGTTTCAGGTGTGGGCGCCCCTCCGGGGTTTCATGTATGGGCCCCGTTCGCTAATCTGCGCGCGCGCGACCGCACGCAACCGGACCTCAGGTGAGCGCCGGTGCTGTTTATCCCGCGTTCCGCGTTCACAGTCCAGGGGCGAAGGGGGGAGGGGCGCCAGGGGCCTCGGCCACCACCGAGAGTTCTCTAACTAGCCCCTGGTGCCTCTATTTTCTTTTTCTTTTTGAGAGATTCCTCCTTTTCAAGCCCCCCTGGTCCAATCAAGCACCTGGCTGCTCACAGCGCAGCCTGGCCCTCTCCCAAGACTCCTGCAGTAGCCCCTGCACCAGGGCTGGCGCCTCTGCCGCCCTTGTACCGCACGGTCCCGGTTCCCGGGGACCTTATTGTCCTTGAGCACTCTTCTTACCGTCAGATCTTTCAATGTCCTCTATCTTTGGTCTCTGATCTTCGTATATGCTGGAATACTGTTGGCTGTTCGCTCTGCTCCTCAGATCAGCTAGGTATTTCCCTGGCGTTGCGGGGAAGTGGATTCCGCTCCCACCTATGTTGCCGCCATCTTCCCCTAAACCTCACAAGTCTTTTATTCATCAGAGCTGCCTTACCCAATTGGAGAGACATCCATCTGGAGAAAAACTGTACAAATGTAGAGATTGTGGCAAGATTTTAACTTACATTCAAAATGTACTCAATGTTTTAAAGCACCTTTTTTTAAATATTCACTGCTTATGCGGCATATGATAATTCACACTATAAAAAACATGAATAGGGAAATTGTAGAAAATTGTATACGTGGATCAGCAGCCTCATTATATATCAAGGAATGCACCGTGGTGAGGATTTCTACAATCATAAAGAACAAACGACTTTTGTGAAATTACAGTTACCAAAGCCCAAGAATTTGTACCTGAAAGTGGCTTGCAAGGTGTAAAAATCAGGAATGTATGTAATTGGAAAAGAGTCTCAAAACATCATAATCACATTAGAAAGTTAAGGATAGGTTTCAGATATTGCTCTAAATCAGAATACTTCCTATAGAGAATCATCCAAAGTTTAAAAACAGCAATCCTTACTTTTCAGAATGCTTCAAAATGTCAAGGGAAAGGATGTCTAGATATAAGTAATTACTCAGAATATAAACTATTGTATATTGACAGCATTTGAAATACTTTGTGAAGGAAATATTAAATTGAGTCCAGTCTCCTGTCAGTGGATGCTACTATGATTTTATTCCTGGTGTGTGTGAAATCAGTGGGCTGATTGTTGCTTCGTTAACCTGTGAACAGTTGTATATGAGCTGAGCATCACTGATAATTGCATTAGCATAGAAGATTGAGGTTACTGTAATGCACAATGTGTGAAGAAATCTAAATGAAGTTGCTGGTTTTAGCTTACTCAGAATTTTGTTGCATGTCTTGATGAAAGTCATCCTATTTTGAGTTATAGTAAGACATAGGAACATTATAAATTGTAAGTACTTTTGTCACCATGCCTTTAAAAAAATGTCAATATATTAAAATCCTGGTGTGTCTCCATGGTAGTCGTAGTTGATTCTTAGTTGATGTGGTTTCAATTAGAAAGCCATCACTGATATGTGATGGAATTTGGACACTTCATCCCTCAGTGCCTAACATTCTTGTTTGTCCCCATTTGCTAAGCAGGTAGCCTCCAGTAAGAAAACCAAAGAAAATTGCACTATGGGGTCATTCAATACAAGAACAGTAACACTCCCCAAAAGTTTGCAATGTGTGTGTTGACAAATGGTAGCACAATTGTATTGTGATCCTTTATTTAGATGATGTGTGATTTTATATTTTTTATTAATAAAGTTGAATATACTGGAACATGTTTACGTCTTTAGTGCCACTCAAGTTTGTGGATAACAATGTGTAATTGGGCAATGTAGTACAATTATGGGCTTCAAAGTTTCTTTCCCTGGTGTCCTTGGACATTAAATCGTGAAAAATTCTCCAGTATTGATATATTTTATTCTACCTGATGTACCATTCTAATAATTACAATAGATGATATGTGTGTTTTTGAAGAGTTCAGCTAAGCTACTTTATGATATTGCTGCAGTGGCATTTATTTTCTGTACCTAGGAGCCTTGAAGTGGGTTCCTTCTCCTGCAATTTCAGCACTAGACAGCATCTGACAGAGTCACAGTTCAATGTACCTTCTTCACCTGACTTCCTGGAAGCAGCTGAGAGCTGCTTCCTTGCAACCCAGGCTTTCACCATGCATGGCCATTACATAAGATATCTGCACACCTTAGCAAGACCTAGGGTTTATTTGGTATATTTGGAATGATCTCAACTTAGCTTGAGAAACCCAAAGTCCTCTGCACATGAACCTGTATAAAATCACATATCCTAGGAACTCATACAGTCTCCCAGATGAGTGATCTGGCTTCATCCTCACGTGTAGCTGTTTCAGGTCCGCTGCGTACTTCTCAAGGGAATAAAGTTGTCTGTTTCAATTCGTCTGGTGGCCTTTTATATAACTGGTGCTCACTATCCAGTATGAGAGTGCTCTACTAACAAATGCAAATTTTACTTTATTTTTTAAAAATATTTATTTATTTTTAGACAGAAGGGAATGAGGGAGTAAGAGAGGGAGAGAAACATCAACGTGTGGTTGCCTCTCACATGGCCACACTGGGGACCTGTGCCACACAACCTACACATGTGTCCTGACTGGGAAGTGAAGCGGCCACCCTTTGATTCACAGCCCATGCTCCACCCACTGAGCTACACCAGCAAGGCAAATGCTAATTTCTTAAAGTGGAGACAACTGTTCTTGAACAACACTAAAATAATGTTTGTAAGTGCAAACAAGTATAATTTCAGAGTTCTGATTAATATTTTTTAATTACTACGGTAAAATTTATTTCTTTAAATGTATTTACTTTTATTCAGTTACAATTGTCTGCATTTTCTCCCCGTCCCTCCACCCCACCACAGCCAGTCCCACCTCCCACGCCCACCTCCACCCTCCCCCTCGATTTTGTCCTTGTGTCCTTTATAGTAGCTCCTATAGACCCCTCTCCCCACTATCCCCGCCCTGCTCCCCACTGACTATTGTTACAATGTTCTTAATTTCAATGTCTCTGGTTATATTTTGTTTGCTTTTTTCTTTGTTAATCATGTTCCAGTTAAGATGTGGAGAATAGAGTTTATTTTTTATGGATTCACATTATCATGCAATAAATCTGTACTATTCTATGCTGACACCATTTGACAGGACACGGGAATCAAAGAGGTTAGATCTGGATTTAATTTTAGATTCTACATGTGTAGTACTGACATCTGGTTGCTTACGGAATACTCATTATCTCCATTATTAAAAAATGAAACTGTTCATTTCCTTTTTCATTTTTGATTGTGTTGTTTTCAAGTACAGTTGCTGTATTTCTCCCCCACCACTCGCCCCACCCCAGTCATCCCCATCTACCTCCTGTGATTCCACCCCCACTTTGCTTTTCTGTATGTGTCCTTTATAGTTGTTCCTGCAAACTCTTCTCCCCTTCCCCCCTATTACCCCCTCCCACCTCCCCTCCGGTTATTCTCATGTTGTTCTCAATTTCCAAGTCTCTATGTTCTGTTCCATCAGGTAGGAAAAGGTTAATCATTATTTTGGTCACCTCCCTGTGTTTGTTTCTATATATAGGGTAGAGCTGCTATGTTGCTTGGCCTTTGTAGAGTGGACATATGTAGTGAGTGTCCTACACAATCCACGGTCACCGGCTCCCTGTTCACCGGAGTTGGGTGCTCCAGTGGTGCCCTCCTTTCCATTGCGGGCAGTGTACACACTCCCAGTGTAACTTAGCCTTGCTTTCTTTTGTACTTTAGTGGGATGGTTTTGAAACTGGACCAGATGAGTATGAGGACTGGCAGCAGCAACCAACCTCCAATCCGAGCACTGTGGCCCATCACTTGCTCAGGGGTCCATCCCTCAAGGCTGGACTTACTTCAGTGTGACTCTGGTTACCACTGAGGCTGCTTCTTCAGTTTGCTTCTTGTGGAGGTTGTTGGGTGTTAATTTGACATGAAATCATGCTGCCTGCCAGATGTCCTAGCTTTGTGATCTTTACCTGTCCTGCCACTTCTGCCCTGCCAGGTGACTTGCTATAACATACAAAAAGGCCTTCAGGTAGATGCCACTTTAGATTGTCTTAGAGATGCCCAGGAGAAGTCAAGCTGTGAAAAAAGGCCTGCTGGTGATGGCATCAAGCCAAAGGCCACATACCAGGTGTTACAGAATATGCAAAAGTCACATGGCATATTTGATAGATATTAGGAAAGTCTGAAGCAGGATCTGATACAGGTCAGATATGTGGAAAAGCTACTGGAAAGAGATTGGGTGGGCCTGTGGTTTTGGTGGGGCAAATATCAGGGAATCAGCAGAGCAGAGCTAAGAGCTGTAGCCAGGTGGTAGGGGACTCAGGTGTGGTGGCTATCCTAGTGAGTCTTGTGGAGGTGGTGGGTGATCTTGAGGAAAAGAAACAATTACCTCTCACAGCACATCTGTCTGAGAAAGTATCCCCTCCAGCTCCCACCATCATGCCAGACCATTCATTTCCTCTCTGCATCTCCATTGCTGCCACAATGCCGAAGCTGAGAATGACTGAGTCCATCTAAGTCTGTTCTCAGGCCCTTTAATGGGAACACATGGGACTCCCGGTACCTGCTGTGTCCCTGCACCAAACCCTCGCTTGTTTCTACAGCCAGAGTTTATGGGTACTTGTCTTCCCACCAGTGCATGTGGGGCAGGAGATTCTGGTGTCACGCTGGGATCCCTCACACTTTATCGGGAACTTCTGTAGCCAAGTTATGTCTCCCAGTTTTTAAGCACCACACAAAATTGGGCATGTGGGACCAACACTTTTCCTATCCTTCCACCCATTTCTATGTGCCTTTTTGTATGCTTATTTGTTTGCAATATAGGCATACACTTTATTATTTTCAGTATATCTTAGGTTTCCTGTTTTAATGAATAAAATTTAACCATGACTTATAATGCTGCATGGATAATGTTCACTCTACCAAGACAGTTTCTATTACATTTTTATTAATTTTTATTGATTGATTGGTTTTTATAGAAGAGGAAGGGACAGAGATAGAAAGATACAATGCTTTGGCATTTCAATTATTATTTTGGGGGGAGTTTCAGGTTTTATTCTTTTTAAAAATTTTTTCTTATTCAATTACAGTTGTACACCTCAATATTTCATTATTGTTCTATTACACTTTTCCCATTTTTCACACATTTCTATACTCCATTGTTCCCCGTCCGAACTCCACAGTCAATCCCCACCTTATTCCATGTCCTTGGGTCTCTCATACATGATCCTTCAGCAGTTATTTCCCCTTATTTTCACCCTTAATGCCCTCCCCTTCTCCATTGGTTGCTCTCAGTCTTTTCCTTCTTCCCATGCCTCTGGCTCTGTTTTCCTCTTTTGTCTGTTTTCTTCCTTAGGTTCCTCTTATAGGTGAGTTCATATGGTATTTGTGCTTCACTACCTGGCTTATTTCACTTAGAATAACAGAAATAATAAAACACTTGTTCTGAGCTTGGAGAACTCAAGAAAATTACTTTGGCGACCAATACACAATGGGAGCGTATTTTTCTGTTTAATAAAGTAGAAATTTCATACATTCCCACCTAAAACTTCTTAGTATTAATTTCCACTTGTAGTCACCATAGTGGAAGAAATGGTAAAACATCCAGTGCTTGGTGTGCGCACTGAAACTGAGGAGCCCATACACTAGAGGGTTAAGATACTACCTTTAAAAAATGAGGCCACTGTGGAAAATAGTATGGAATGTCCTCAGAAAACTGAAAATGGAACTGCCCTTTGACCCAGCAATTCCTCTGCTGGGATTATACCCTAAGAACCCTGAAACACCAATCCAAAAGAACCTAGGCACCCCAATGTACCTAAATTAAAAAACAAAACCTTTAAGGGAGAACAGGCTGCACATCCATTGATAGTCAAACACATGGCTTCCGAGAATAGAGTATGATGAGAGTTTAGAGGTGTAAAGATTTGTCCAGGGTGGGCCTGGGGTGCTGTGACCTGCTGAAGGTATGACGCTTCAGCTGGTATCAGACTATGAAACCCAGGAACTGCATTTCCAGTTTCTCTCGATGGTCAGAAGAGGTTGCAGATGTAGCAGGACTTTAAAGGTATGAACGGCCAGGCGTTCACAAATGGACTCAGACTTCTTCCTAAGACTCTGATGAATGTTTACTCTTGAAACTGCTGGTTTCTTGGATAGAAAGACCCTGATTTTCATCCTTCAGATACTTCATTTCAGTATCTTTTTTGTGGGGGATGCCCATATGGGTTCCACTGTAGGACATAGTTGTTGAAAATGTTAGTAAAATATGTGTATAAATTGCATAGTGTAATTTTCCACCACTCGAAGGAAAAATAATGCTCTGTCATGTTTCTTAGGCTAGAAACATAAGGCACAATTTTACTCAATGAGAAAATTGCCAAGGAAGGAAAGATGTTGATTTCAAGCTTAGATAGGCCCTGGCTGGTGTACTTCAGGAGATTGAGTACTGGCCCGCAAACCAGAGGGTCACAACTTTCACTCTGAGTCAGGGCACATGTGTGGGCTGCAGGCCCAATCCCCTGCCGGGGAGGCTGGAGGCACAACTAGACATTGAAGTTTCAATCCCTGTCTTTCTTCCATGAATTCCCCTCTAATGATAAATAAAATCTTTTCCAAAAATATATTAAAGAAATTTGGATAGGAAGCAATATGTGTCATGGTTCATGTAGAACTATTAAAATATTTTTTATTTAATGCATTTTTATAGCATTTTGTCCTTGGAACTGGAAAGGTACATACAACAAAGAGACAAAGTAAGTGCTCCATAGATAAGAAGAAAAAGAGTTGCTGTAGGACCGGGTTTACTGAAAGAAGTGGAATGACACAGGTTCTCAAAGGAAGACTATTTGTGTGTCACTTGAGTATGCTCAGGTGCTACAGAATCAAGTATGTGGGGATCAAGCAGCACACAGTAAAGTAAAAGTAAATAGAGTGATGAAGAAAACCTAACTATGATATGTTTACACAATGGAACTCTACGCAGCAGAAAGAAGGAGCTTATACCCTTTGCAACAGCATGGATGGAACTGGAGAGCATTATGTTAAGTGAAATAAGCCAGACGGTGAGGGACAAATACCATATGACATCACCTTTAACTGGAACATAAGCAATAGAAGAAAAAAGCAAACAAAATATAACCAGAGACATTGAAGTTATGAACAATCTAATAATGGGCAGGAGGGAGTGGGGAGGGCACACTGAGGAGAGGGGATTACAGGAACTACTATAAAGGACACATGGACCAAATCAAGGGAGAGGGTGGAAGTGGGGGAAGGAGGGGGGTTCGGCTGGGGTGGGGTGGAAGGATGGGGTGAAAAGGCACACAACTGTAATTGAATAACAATAAAAAATTAAATTATAAAAAACATATCTCAGGATTTCGGGTGTGTTTCTAAAGAAGGAGACAATCTCCACTGCAAAATGTCGGTGGCTATTGGGCCATTTCTTCCTGACTGGTATGCATATTCAGAGCCAGCATATTTACCAGAAAAAGTGAGGTTTGCAGGGCTGTTACCATGGCTACTGACACCTGATGTCCTCCACCTATAATTTGTTCCCATCAGCCCCCCAAAATCGTTTTGTCTTATATGTGATTTTAACTTTTCCATTGCATTGAACACCATATTTCAATAGTCCTCACTTCAAAAATGAAGGAACTGATTTGCAGGCAGGACTTCAAGAGTGGAACTGTGACTCATCCCTGAGTCCTAAACTGAACATTAAGGAATAATTTGAGAGTCCACCTGAAGTTAAAACAGAAATCCCTGGCACACTCTAAATAAAGGACATGGCCCTCAGGCCCTTTGAAATAAGAGTCCATTTAATCTCAATGCCTCCAGTGAAATTCCATATTATAAATACAATGTACTAGTGATGGAAAACTATACTTGTTCTTCCAGGGAGAACTGAGAGGCAATACGACCCTGGAATAAACCTAAAAATCCATTCAGGAATTGCTAAAATGGTGAGTGTAGGTAAAAGAAAAAAAGGGAGCACTCTTGTTCTACACAAAGTGCTGTTTTGTAACATATATCCTGTGTGTTGTTTACAGTTGCACAAAGTTGTATCAGAACATTCACTATAACCTCAGAAACTTACAATACCCATTGAAAGTATGAATATTTATTAGTAGAAAGGAGCTGGACAAAGCTGCTTACTTCAGGACGAAGGCATAGTTTGTCGTACTAGTAATTAGGTTCAATCAGAAACAAGGAAACAGAAGGGCTAGATATTTATTCTCAGCACAACTGAAGTCAAAAAAAGGATCATTCCTTCCTCTGGCCCCCAGAAATAGGTCCCGGAACTACATTCTGCCCAGAAAAACTGCACATTTGTTGTAGACCAGAGTACTACGGGTACCAACTTTTTTTACTGAGTGGGAACAATATTGAGGTATTATTGTTGTGTTTGCGCACAACGTGTTATGTGAGGAGGATCCTACAAAGGGTTTTGAACCAGAGTAATCTCACTGAAGGTTTCTATACATTTGTGAGAGTAGTCATACATAGGAAGAACTTTCAAAAAAAACTTTTGTATCATTGGATTCATGTAAAATTTATCAAGAATTGCTGGGGTCGCAGACAGTGTTTGGTCTTGCTATAGCACTATGTGCATATTTAAAGGATGTGTATTTTTCTTTTGATAAGCAGAGTGTTCTCTGGAGAAAAAACGCAGTTTTCCTCTGCTGTTGTGGAGAAGCATTCCTAGTGTGTTTTTTCTCCTCTATGATCCATTTAGACAGACAAATATTATCCCAGCCACCATCACAGTAAAATCTGACACTCTTGGGTCACCAAATTGTGGGATATCCCACCACACCCATCAATTCCCTCTGACACCAGCTGGGAATCAGTGTATACGGTAACATATTGAACTGAGACTCATAAAGTATTAAACTACAGTGAATATAAATGTAAAAGAAAAATTACAAATATAACGTGTCAAACAAGCACTTGAAATTTTACTATAGAAGTATCATAATAATTTTTGACAGAAATTCATAAAGTTTCTAATTATGTTAAAGCCGTACAAAATGGTTCCTAAGTCAAATGGGGTGATCAGGTGAAGAATATCACCAAGGAGAAATATGCAGAAAGGAGACCTGGCCTCAACCCGAAGACCTCTTCACGGCTCAGCTCGGCACCTCTTCCCCACCACCTGGCGTGAGTTCAGACCCCGCCCATCGCCGGAAGTGCTCTGCTCAGACTCCGACCCCTGCCTGCTTGGAGAAAGTGCGCATGTGCACTTCGTGAGACTCCCGGAAGTAGTGGTAGAGCCATGATCTGCGTGCAAATCTTCCTCATTTGGGTGTTTCCGGTTTGCTACTAATTATCTGAGTTCCATTCCTCTGAAGTATAAACCGCACCGTCGCTACTATAGTTGAAATAGTCGTGAGTCCAGAGTACAGGTGAGACGCCCCCACACCCTGATCATTTCGCTGGTGCGCGGAGGGGCATGTTCGCGGAAACTCTGAGGCCCTTCCACCGGAGGTTTGTCCACCTTTCTTTTGTGGATTTTCTCCCAAGAGACGTGACCTGGGCAGCCGGGCCAGCCTTCACCATTTCAAGTCATAAGTCAGGTAGAGCAAACAATCCGTGTGCCTGATGGTTCGTGGCCCACGTTTGGAAGCCCCCTTTGATATCCTCCCTGTTGAATAAGATGCACTTCAGACAGAGAGAGTGCTTGTGAGGAGAGCAGTTGTGGCAGTGAGTGCAGGGGCAGCAAGCAGATTACAGATGTAAGTAGGGCTTTCAACCCAACGGATTCTGCATGGTTTTTAGGGCTAAACTATACCCCTTCGGGATGTTATTAGATCAGGTGAGGAGATCGAAGAAGTGGCATCACCTGTGTGCTCCCCCACAGAGTTAGTCAACTTCTCCAGTGGGGCATCATTGTTGAATGAGGTACCCAGGTGATACTCAGGTGGACCCACTGATTAGCAGGAGGGCTCTGGAATGCATGTGTGAGGGTGGGGAGCAAGCTTTGTTCAGGGGACATAAAGGAATACTCTGTTGGATGTGGGGTTCAGGAGAGCAGCACACGTTCTTATTGCTGTAGCAGTTTGTGGTCATCTGTGGTAGGAGAGAGCACATGAAGACAGAAAACAATCTCAGTGACGTGTCCATGTAGCAGCTTTTTGTGCCGCCCAGGGACTAAGGAGAGGAAAGGGTGGGGTATTCACTGTTTCCAGCTCGGTCTGCCAGTGATTGTGGTGGGAGTAGAGAAAAGCGCTGTGCCTTTGAAGACACATTCTCAGAGTGCAAACTTGACTCCTCAGCATATGGTCGCCTGAGAAAAGAATCCAGAGGAGGAGCAGGACCAGGACCAGGAGGACATGGCAGCTTCTCAGGTAAAAGATGTGTCCTGGGTCAGAAGCTGTGCTTGCTTATCCTCCTGATATGATTGGCTTAAAATCCAGCAACCTTTATTCTTCTCTCTGATGTTCTTGGATAGTGAGGTTGTTTTAATGTACTTATTTCCTTTTGTGTTTATGATTGTCAAAGGCAGAAGTTTATGTACAGTACTTCTCTCCTTTTTCCCAGGGCCTTCTCTACATTATCTTTATCTCGGCTGCCCGAGGTCTGGAACTACTGCCTTTACGTATTAACCTTCAAACACTGTATATAACCTCTGTGACAGATCAAGCTTGGAAGGCACCCATGTGCAACATATTTGTTGGGATGGGGTCAGAGGCTCGACTATTGGTGGAGAAGGCAAATATATGTTTAAGTTGATGTGGCTGCAGCATCACCTCTGTATATCAGAGTTAAGGAAATGCAGATTTTTCAGTGAGAATCGCTCTGAATGTTCTGAAAAAGAAGAGTCAGTAGAATAGACTTTGTCCCTCAATTGGTAAGAAAGTCTTGCTATTTAAATACATGATTACTGTACTGAATATGAGAGGTACCTGTGGGGTGACATTGAAAAAAATAAATATTTACTAATGATTATTTTCACATAATGACTTTCTCGTTTATGTATTTCAACAGTAGTGTCACACTGATAAGGACTTGTGTTCTGTGTGCATCAGTCAGCATATATTCATTGTTCCAATCCACCTGATAGTCACTTGGCTGAGGTGCTTTTTTCAGTGTAGAGTAAATAGTTTTCCTTTATCACTAACAAGAGTATAGCAGGGAATTATTGAGGGATGTGAAAAAACTATCACATTGCATCTGGACACTTTTGTTGTCTTTTTAAGTTCTGTTTGCTTAGGAAAATGAAGGCCGTACATTTATTTCATAGATAACATTGGCTTTTGAAATGAAGGATTTCATCAGTGAGGCCTTGTTCCTGTGCAGTTTTGTTATACTGCACACTCATGTCACAGACATACTCTACATGATCATTTTGCATATTTTCAGGCAATTTTACAAGAATCATATTATAAATGCAGGTTTAATTCAGTTCAGTTGGTAAGATCTAGCTCTCTAATGATATAGAAACATTTTCAAAGAAATAAAACACTTGAGAAACAATAGGTGTAATTGCTTCTCTATCATTATGTGTGTATTTCTCTTTGTTGTGTTTATAAAACACAAAGGGCATGTTTCACAGAGAGATTCACCAGATTTGCGGAATCACAAAATAACATTGATTACATTGCTGTAGACATTCTATGCTGGCTTATTTTTCATTTGCACCTACTTTCCATATGTACGAGTATGTCTGACTGTGTGCTTATAATGTTAACAATTGAGTTAGTTTGTCTTTTCCCTCTTAAGATGTTTTCATTCTTGTCAGTTACAAACAGAGCAGTGAACATCCATGAGGTCTCTACGTGTATATTTGTCTGTGTTTTATTGAAACTTGTAGCTCAAGTTTGGAGTGAACCTCAAGGTCTACCTTCTACTGTATGTTTCAGAAAATATGCTGATATCAAGAATAATCCTGTTCTGAAAGTAACTGCTAAATTTTAAAATAAAATCGTGGCTGCTATTTTCTTACAGCTTTAGAATTGTGAATGTTATAAAATACATTTAACTCAAACTTCCATTGAGTTATTTTCTGTGTTTTCCTTTTTGTGCTACTCAGAAGTATGCTAAGTGGTCCAGAGACCATGGCTTCATTAGTAAAAAGTGAGCTTCTCAGTGCCAGCCAAGATGGAGGCATAGGTAGACATGCTTTGCTTCCTACCTATGGAAATAGATTTCAGTTGTTTCACAGAACATGTGTACGGACAGGAATAGAAAAAAGGGGAGACACAGAAAAGTGCGGAGGGGCAGGGAAGAGACAAACAGATCCATACACAGAAATACATGGTAACAGGGAAGAAGAGGAACCCTGATATAGAGAAGTGGTGAGCTGATGGGATGTGGATTTAAGTTGTGAGATACCGACTTGTGGCTTTATATATTTAATATAACACTTGCTGAATTGTTTCCCTTAAATAGATTTGAAATGAGAATTACGAATCTTCAGTTTATAAGGCTTGTGAATTATATAATAATTTGTTTTCAATTGAAAACCCTTATTCACTCAGAGGGCAGAGACTTCTCTGTCCGTCATGGGTCCCTTATTTCCTGGGATGGCAAGAGGGACCTGACCTGGGACATGAAGTGACTAAGTCTGTTACCAAATGACGCTTTTTCAAGGAATATTAAAAATATCGGGCCTTATTTTTTTCCTGCCTTATGGATTTACATGTACATCTCACACTGAATTTATTTTTTTAAAAACATTGAGATAAATCTTACTCTGTTGAATACCTACATTTCTGTAACTAGTCATTAACTTTCGAAATAAGCATTGGGAATGTTTCTTAACCAACACTTAACATTCTTTTCTAACTATGAGATAATTTTAACTTTTTAAAACTATGACCATAGAAGTCATTAAAAAAAAAAAATCCCACCGAGAACCAAGATGGCGGCGTAGGTAGACACACTGCGCCTCCTCGCACAACCAAAACTGACAGAAAATTGAACGACAAGGAAGTCCAACACCAAGGAAATAAAAAATAAACATTCATCCAGACTGGTAGGAGGGGCGGAGACAGGCAGCCGGGGCGGAGAGGACTCGAGTGGCTGAGGTGGGACCAAGACTGGCGGAGTGTGGGATGAACGGGGCAGGCAGTCTGACCACTAGCAGACCCTGTGGCCCCACATTTGCGCAGATAAACCCAGAGGGCCGGACTCAGAGTGGCGGAGAACGGGGCAGGCACAGCGGCGGGTAGCGCCCCGTGGGCCCGCATTCGCCCACAGTTAAACCGGATAAACAGCGGGGAGCGAAGCAGACCGTGCAACCCAGGGCTCCAGAGCAGGGAAATAAAGCCTCAAACCTCTGATTGAAAACACCCGTGGGGGTTGGGGTGGCAGCAGGAGAGACTCCCAGACTCACGGGATTGGTTGTTGGAGAGACCTACAGGGGCCTAGAGTGTGCACAAGCCCACCCACTCGGGAACCAGCACCAGAGGGGCCCAGTTTGAATGTGGGTAGTGGAATGAAATGTTGAAATCCGGTGGAGAGTGGAGCGGGCGCCATTGCTCCCTCTCAGCCCCTCCCCCACATACAGCATCACAGCACAGCGACCAGCGTCACCCCGCCCCACCCCAGGGAACACCTAAGGCTCCGCCCCTTTAAGTAACAGACTCGCCAAAACAAAAAAAAAAAAAATGGCCCAAATGACAGAACATTTCAAAGCTCCAGAAAAAATGCAACTAAGCAAGGAAGAGATAGCCAACCTATCGGATGCACAGTTCAAAACACTGGTTATCAAGATGCTCACAGAATTGGTTGAATCTGTTCAAAAACCAGATGAAAAAATGAAGCTTATGCTAAGAGAAACAAAGGAAAATGTACAGGGAACCAATAGTGATGAGAAGGAAACTGGGACTCAAATCAATGGTGTGGACCAGAAGGAAGAAAGAAACATCCAACCAGAAAAGAATGAAGAAACAAGAACTTGGAAAAATGAGGAGAGGGTTAGGAACCTCCAGGACATCTTGAAACGTTCCAACATCCGAATTATAGGGGTGCCAGAAGGAGAAGAGGAAGAACAAAAAATTGAAAACTTATTTGAACAAATAATGAAGGAGAACTTCCCCAGTCTGGCAAAGGAAATAGACTTCCGGGAAGTCCAGGAAGCTCAGAGAGCCCCAAAGAAGCTGGACCCAAGGAGGAACACAACAAGGCACATCATCATTACATTACCCAAGATTAAATGCAAGGACCTACATCCAAGATTACTGTATCCAACAAAGCTATCATTTAGAATGGAAGGGAAGATAAAGTGCTTCTCAGATAAGGTCAAGTTAAAGAAGTTCATCATCACCAAGCCCTTATTATATGAAATGTTAAAGGGACTTACCTAAGAAAAAGAAGATAAAAAATATGAACAGTAAAAATGACAGCAAACTCACAGTTATTAACGACCACACCCAAAACAAAAACAAGAGCAAACTAGGCAAACAACTAGAACAGGAAGAGAACCATAGAGATGGAGATCACATGGAGGGTTGTCAATAGGGGAGTGGGAGGGGGAGAGGGGGGGAAAGGTAGAGAGAATAAGTAGCATAGGTGATAGATGGAAAAGAGACAGGGGGAGGGTAAGAATAATGTAGGAAATGTAGAAGCCAAAGAACTTATAAGTATGACCCATGGACATGGGCTATAGGGGGGGAATGTGGGAGGTAGGGGGTGGGCATGATGGAGTGGAGTGGGGAGGGAATGGGACAACTGTAATAGCATAATCAATAAGTATATTTTTTTAAAAAAAGGTCATACAATAACTGGAGATAAAGTCCCACCTATAACCTTTAATTTCAGAGGTTTAGGTAGTAAAGGAAAAAAAAGGGGTGGGAAGAGCATTTAAAGAAAAAAAAAACATGAAAAACAATGTACGAAATTAAAGTCTCTTAAAGAAAAACCAGTCAACTCTCTGAAAGCTTTGCTGTGGTAACACAAATTCCTAAATTTTCTTTGGCTTACCACAACAAACAACCCTTTATTTCCTCCTCATTTTATGTCTATGTATCTAGTAACTTATACCTAAGGCCATCTTCATATCAATGGGAAGAGATATATAATCTACAGGATGGTGGTGATCAGAAATAATAGCACAATATATAATGGTTCTGCTTCCATTCCAACTTATTTGTCCCTCCTTTGTTCACACAAAATACAATTACTTCTGTCCCAAAAGAAATTTTAAAAATTCCTACCTACACATGACGTCAATCACAGGTGATTATTGATTTTAGAAAGAGAGGAAGGGGGAGAAAGAGAAACATTTATTTGTTGTTCTACTCATTTATCCATTCATTGGTTGATTCTTCTATGTGCCCTGATCTGGGATAAAACCTGCAACCCTGGCATGTGGGGATGCTACTCTAACAGACTGAGCTACTCAGCCAGGACTTTATTGTAATATAGTGTCATATGCAGCTGAAATCAACATGGCATAAAAGTAGTATCTTTTGCTATCCTGATGTCTACATCAATGTATGTGATATCCAGGAGTGATCACCCACTTCCTAGGAAACATTTGCAAATATCAGGAGACTTTTTAAATTGTCACAACTGGGGTGGTACTAGTAGCGTCTAGAGAGTACAGTCCAGTGATAATGTGCACATCCAACGTTGCATGGGGCAGCTTCACACAACAGAGAATGAATGATCCGACGCCCAACACCAATAGGATAGAATTTTTCTTTTTAGATGAGACCTGCCTCCTTACCTAGACTAATCTATTTTTGATTTAAATAGGCGGATTTGGGCCTCTTAATGAATGTGTTTGTGTAGGGGCGGTGGCTGGAGGTCTCCAGATCCCCAGGCTGGGGTGAAATCTGGGGCCGAGAGTGGCAAGGCAGGTAAGAGGCACAAAGGGTTTGACTCCAACTCCTGAGACTTTAAACAAAGCAGGGTAGGAGGGCTGCCTCACAAAGGGCTTTAAAAAAACAACAACAACACGTGGCAGGTGGTATCCGAGGGGCAGAAGGCGAAGTGACCATGGGCAGGACACCCTTAAGAGTTTCCCTAAACCAACGGAGATCCTCCACCCGGCCGGCCGCAGAGCGGTCAGAGCAGCCACGCGGTCACGGTTGGGGAATCTCCTGGGGACGCCAGGCTCACCGCTGTAGGAAACGAAAGTGCGGGGATTTCAATGCCTTCATGGACCTTCAGGCTTCACACCTGTAGCAACACGGTCCGATCCCCTCAGTTTTACACTAGAAAGACCGAAACCAGGAAGGCCAGTGTATCCTTCCATGCACCGTAACTGCTTCCGGGTCTGTAAGAAGCTGCGCAAGCGCAAGTGCAGCCTGAAAGGCGGAGTCAGAGCAGCGGCAGTGGGCGGATGGGGCGGGCAATGCAGGGGCGGGGTGACGCAAGGACAAGGCCTGAGATCTTCTCAGACTTAGGCCTAGGGTGTCTGTATTTTCAGAATTTTGAAATCTATTGTACTTCGTTCCTGTCCTATAGAGCAGCGTGCCTTCCTGCCTATTTTAAGTTTATGTGTCAAACAGTTGAAGGTACATGCTTAGCGTTGTGTGTGCCACATATGTCAAAAGCAGAGATGTCTTCGTTTTAACTCATGAATTCTATTTGCAAAAGTGAAGAGTGTATTTGCATAGGTGGAACAAAGGTTGGATTCAGTAATGAAGCTCACCTGTAATTAGAATTTAATTCATTGCAGCGTTATTTATCAATACAATAATAACAAAGATCTGGAAGAAGCCTAAGTATACATCAGTGAATCAGTGGATAAAAAAGTTGTGATACATTTACACTATGGAATACTATTTTGCCACAAAAAAGAAAGAAATCTTACTCTTTGCAACAGCACTCTGGACAGCATTATGCTAAGTGAAATAAGCCAGTCAGAGAAAGACAGAACCAAATGAACAAAAGAAACTAACAGACAAAAGAGAAACAGACTCATCCATATAATAGCCTGACAGCTGTCAGAAGGGAGGGGGTCTAAGAGGGCTGAGTGAAAAAGGGGAAGGAATCAAGCAAAAAAAAAAATCTCACAGACAACAGTCTGGTGATTACCAGAGGGAAAGTGGGGTGGAGTAAGGTAGGAGAGAGTAAGGGGGGTGGGTAATTCATGACTGAATGAGACTTGATTTGGGGTAGTAAACACTATACAATATACAGATGATGTATTATAGGATTGTACACCTGAATGTATATAATTTATTAAGCAATGTGACCCCCATTAAGCAAGAGTATAATTTCTGTGCAGGGAATGCAAACTTGACTGTGAAAATCAAATTGGCCTCAGGCATGAGATAATTTAGGTCGCCAACCATTATTAAAAAAGAAAGAAAGAAAGAAAGAAAAAAAGAAAGAAAGAAAGAAAGAAAGAAAGAAAGAAAGAAAGAAAGAAAGAGAAAGAAGAAAGAAAAGAAAGAAAGAAAGAAAGAAAGAAAGAAAGAAAGAAAAGAAAGAAAAAAGAAAAGAAAAGAAAAGAAAGCGCTTTTGCTAGTGTGGCTCTGTGGGTTGAGCACCAGCCTGTGAACAGAGAGGTCACTGGTTTGATTCCCAGTCAGGGCACATGCCTGGATTGCAAACTAGATCCCCAGTTGGGGGCGTGTGAGAGGGAGCCAACTGATGTCTCTCTCGCTCTCTTTCTCCCCCCCTTCCCCTTTATCTGAAAATAAATAAATAAAATCTCTAAAAAAAAAAACCCTGATAATTACTATGATTAGTAAACTACTTAACCATGAATAAAAGCCATATTTCCAAATGTACCATCATACTCAACAGTGACTTTCAGAAACCTTCAGCTTCTTGATAAGGAAAAAGGCAAGGATAAATACTTTGGCACAAGTATTCAACAAAATACTGGCAGTCCTAGCCAGTGCAAATTAGACAAGAGAAAGAAAAGTCATCCAAATTGAAAAGAAGTAAATTTCTTTCTTTGCCAATTGAAAAACCTTACATGTGGAAAATCATAAAGATTTCACAAAGAAAATAATATTACAACTGCAGAACTATTATAGGAAAGTTGCCACGAAGAGTCCAAAAAAAAAAAAAAACTTATCAAAACAATCCTAATTACCAAGTTGAAAGGCCATACACTGAAAAAGGCCAAACAATGCTGAAGAAAGGAGATTGAGAAAGAAAGAAAGAAAGAAAGGAAGAAAGGAAGAAAGGAAGAAAGGAAGAAAGGAAGAAAGGAAGAAAGGAAGAAAGGAAGAAAAAAAAGAAAAGAAAAGAAAAGAAAAGAAAAGAAAAGAAAAGAAAAGAAAAGAAAAGGAAAGAAAGAAAGAAAGAAATCTCCTAACATGTCCAATCTATTCAAAGTATTCTACAGATTAAACGGATTGCCTATCAAAATTCCAAAGGCAAATTGGCAGAAAAAAAAAAAACCAGCCACCAAGAATTCACATGAAAACAAGCAAAAGGGATTCAGAAGAGCCAACACTCTTCAAATAGAAAAAAGTTGGAGGCTAAACTTTTTTATGCTGAAATCTTATTTCAAAACAAGAGTAATCATGGCAGTATGATATTGGATTAACATAGATACTTAAACCAATGGAACAGGAGAGAATGCCCTGTTCCACTGAGACAGGGCATAAACCCTGAAATAAACCCTGATGAAACCTTACCTGCATTAAACATAAAGACTTCTCTATGTCAAAGGATATAATCTACAGGGGGAAAATGCAGCAATGGGGACCTCCACTGAACTGACACTCCCCTTGGGGTCACAGGTCAGCCCTTATCAAACCCCAAACAGGGCAGTGACTATGAAAGGGATGCCTGAGAAGCTGAGAGACTACAGTAGAGAAGGATGTGAGGATTGGGATGAGGAGGGAGTCTTTCAGGACATGGGTGGGGTCGCCAAAATCCCAGGACCGAAAAAAGGACCTGCCTCCCCACCTCTCCCAGAGCCAGGTGGGGATGCTTCCAAACTGCAAGTTGGGGTCCTGCTACCTGCTGCCACCCTCTAAACAAAATTCCAGAGGCAAAGGTTTGGTGATAAATGAAGAGTCTTTATTCAAAACCTTCACAGCTTTCCACAAGAATTAGTCAGTTAGGCCTATCTATTAAACCTAAACTCTAACTTTTGAGTGGCAATTTTAATCACTTAAGCCTATCAGTTAAGGATAAACTTAACACCTGAGTTCTCCTATCATTACCCCCCCCCCCCGCCCCGTTCGTTTTAATTCTTATTTCTATAGGATTAGTTTGCAAACTAAAACAACATAAGATACAAAAGCTACACCATTTTGGAAGAATAGCAGGCTCTGCCACAGAGCTTGTTCCCTCCTTAGAACACCCCCCCCCCCCCGCAAAAAAATAACCCGCCACCCTCCGCCAGGCCAGCCAGATCCTAGGCTATGCCCAGAGTTCCTTCCCATTCAAAATACCGTCTGTTGGGAAATGTAGGCAGCCGCAGCACAATCACCCAAGTATCCTTGAGGAACAGCTGGAGAGCCACAGAGCCCCTGAGCCAGAGAGCCAGTCCTCTTTTTATGTCCATGCACACTGGAGGCCTTCAGTTTCTCAGCCAATCCCGTTCTAGACTGTTTATCATTGCCTGGCAACCTCGAACTGGCCCCTCCTACTTCTCCCAGTGATCTGATGACATGTTTGTGTCGGGGACGCTGCCCCCAGAGGCCTGGAGAGGGAGGATGTGGGGCGCGAATCCACCTCCTGGGGGACTTTAATGGTGCCTGAAGGCCAAAGATGTCAGTAAAGGGTAAGAAGGGAAATGACTTGAAAGCAGAGAAGTAGAAAGCAGTGAGGAGCTTGGCAGCCGTTTTAAAGCTTAAGGGAAGCACCGCGCCTCTCACCACACCACCTGAGTTTACAAGGGTGGCAGGACCGGTCACGGAGACTAGAGACCATGAAGACCACCACACCCTGAATGAAAATGGCCTTGTGAAAGGCACGTATAAACTAGAAGGGCAGAAACGCTCCGCGGTGTGACTTCTCTTGTCTCTCACCTCTCAGGTTCAGACAAAGGGGCGTCGGGAGGGAAAAGGGGACGTTCTGTGGGCGGAGTCTGGGCCGAGCGCCTGAGCGGGGGTTGTGGCTGCTGGGAGGCTGGGCTCGCGCTCCTTCAGCGTGGAGGTGACACGGAAGTTGGTGAAGTAACAGAAGTTGGTGAAGGAAACTGGCCTTTGAGGCGTTTAGCGAGAGAATGGGGCCTAATTAGAAGCCAGGCATGTGCAGTAACTGGGGGAATACTGGAGAAAGCGGCGTAGAGCAAGAACTTGGAGATAATAGCCAGGCTTGGATTTGTCGTGCGGGAACCAAAAGAAAAACCTATAGGGATACGGCCGACTGTGGTTTTACTGGAGTTTGCGAGGCCAGGGATGCATAGTGACCGCAAGCAACCCGAACTGAACCTGTGTGAGACCCAGGCTGGGGGGGGACGGGCCCTGAGCTTCTCTGCACTTGGCTCCCAAAGTGCCTTTTTTGTTTTAAAGAATTAAAAAAAAATTTAGTCCCCATCCGAGGATATGTTTTTTAAAATTGATTTTTGAGAGGAGACAGATACATTGAATTTTGTTTAATTTTTGTTTATTAATTTTACAGAGGGAGATCCAATTACTTACATCTATTGATTCTTGTATGTGCCCTCACCAGGAATCAAACCCCCAGGCCTTGGCATAACAGGACAATGCTACCTGGCCAGGGCTAAAACAGTGATTTGTTCCACTTGTTTATGCATTCAGTGGTTGATTCTTGTATGTGCCCTGACCAAGAATTAGTCCTGCAAACCTTGGCTATATCAGGAAATATCACGGGAACACTTTATAAAGTGTATGATTGTCTAACCACTACTGACTGTACACCTCAAACTAATACAATATTGAATGTAAACAGTAATTGAAAAATACAATTAAACGAAATGCTGTGCCTTGTGTCTGTGCAGCTTTCTAATTGCTATATTTTGCCATGTATAATGCGCACTTTTTTGCCCAAATTTTTGAGGGGAAAATAAGGATGCGCATTATACATGGGTGGTACTAATTCCA
This sequence comes from Desmodus rotundus, assembly GCF_022682495.2. Classification (NCBI taxonomy): domain Eukaryota; kingdom Metazoa; phylum Chordata; class Mammalia; order Chiroptera; family Phyllostomidae; genus Desmodus; species Desmodus rotundus. The sequence goes on along the minus strand of NW_026527665.1, from coordinate 55,793 downwards.
TATCTATATAAGTGTTTTAAATTTTTACTTATGCTTATGAGTTAAAAGTGTAACTCTAGAAAGCAATAACGATATCTGTATGCAAAATAATATCCTGGAATGTGATAATCGGTTTTGTTTCTAAATATAAATAATTGAATTAAAAAATTCAAATATTTTTTTCCTGAAAGTTTGGGCCAAAAACATGGGTGTGTGTTATACATGGGAGCGCATTATACATGGCTAAATACAGTATTTTAAGTTACACTATCCATCAGTTTTAAGGAAAAAGCTTAGAATTATGTGAGCCACTTGCGTTGGAAACTAAGTTGTTTTCCTCTTTATAGCTAAAGAGGTTTAGATTGAAAGCTCATGAGGCGGAACCAACTCTGCCAGAACTGGGATTTCTTTGAGGGACTGGAGGTAGGGAGGAGGTTGGATCCAGGAACATTTCTGCAATTAGAATTAATTTAAGCAGTTTTATTTAACAAGACTGCCATTGTCTCTGTATGGATTAAGAATTAGAATGTGAAATTCCCAGCTCTCTCTGGATTCAGTTTCATACTGACACCCCGCAGCATGTCCTTTCTAGACCCCGTTAACCAGGGAAGCCAAGAGTCAAGCAACAATCCTCCAGAATCTTTCAGAGGGACACGACTTGGGATATGAGATGTGGACAGCTAAGGCATGTGATCATTTAGGACAATAAGCATTGCTCTAAAAAGAAAAATAACTTTTAAAATGTTATAAATTGTATTAGAATAAGTGGCTCTTTGTACCACACATCAAATAAATTATTTTGAAATACCTTTGAGATAAACTTCACATTATAATATAGTTATGTCAATTATATCTGAATAAAATGTAACTTCAAATTCATTAGATGTTCCTTCAGGGAGTAGCTACTTTTTAAAAAAATGTTTATTGGTTTTAGAGAAAGAGAAAATCAATGTGAGAGAGACACTTTGATTGGTTGTCTGCCATAGGCACCCTGATCAGGGATCAAACTTGCAATCCAGTCAAGTGCCCTATCCAGAGTCAAACCCCTAACCATTTGGTGTATGGAGCCACACCAGCCAAGGCTACAAAGCTTATTTTTTATTTCATTTTATTTAAGATTATATTTATTTATTTTCAGGGAAAGGGAAGGGAGGCCAAAAGAGAGGAAGAGAAACATCAATGTGACAAAGAAACGTCAATTGGTTGCTTCTCCCATGTGCCCTGACAGAGCAGGGACTGCCTGCAACTGAGGCATGTTCCCTGACCAGGAGTTGAACTGGTGACCATTAGCTTTTCCAGAAAATGCCCAACCAACAGAGCCACACTGGACAGGGCAACACAGTTTGGGTTTTGTTTTTTTTTTTAAACTAACACTGGATTTCTAAATTTTAAAAAGAGAAAGTAAAGCAGTCATCTATTAAGTGGTTCAGATAAAAGCAAAGCATCTTTACCTGAATTACCCATCAGGCCTGCTCTGACCTGCCTGAGCACTGCCAAAAGGAGTTTCTGGGTATCTAAAAACTGTTTACACATTGACTCCATTAAAAGTCACCTCTACCGTATGGGACAGCTAGCTATGAGCATGATTATTCTTATTTTTTTTTAATTTTTATTGTTATTCAATTACAGTTATATGCCTTTTCTCCCCATCCCTCCACCCCACCCCAGCCGAACCCACCTCCCTCCCCCACCTCCACCCTGGTTTTGTCCATGTGTCCTTTATAGTAGTTCCTGTAATCCCCTCTTCCCACTGTCCCCGCCCCCCCCCCCCCCCCCCCGCCCTGGCTATTGTTAGATTGTTCTTAACTTCAATGTCTCTGGTTATATTTTGTTTGCTTTTTTCTTCTATTGATTATGTTCCAGCTAAAGGTGAGATCATATGGTATTTGTCCCTCACCGCCTGGCTTATTTCACTTAGCATAATGCTCTCCAGTTTCATCCATGCTGTTGCAAAGGGTATAAGCTCCTTCTTTATATCTGTTATATGTGCACTGTCCGTGATTGAGATTGCTCACTAGAGCAAAGTTTTCTACAGAGTAGGTTCTTTGGAGCCCAAAGGTAGAGGTGAACTAATTGTTTCCATGTCATTATTTTCACTCTGATCTGAGGAGGGTCTCTTCTAGATGGCACATCTATAGGTCTTGTTCTATCCCTTCAGCTACGCTCTGTCTTTTGATTAGATCTTACTATATAGGGATCTGATAGCTGTGCTTTTGTGGTTTTCAGAATGGAGGCTAATTATTTAGTAAACATGCAAATACAATAATTTTATGCTCTTAGAAGTCCGTCAATATTCTCTCTCTCCCCTCCTTTCTTCTCTCTATAAAATCAATAAACTTATCCTTGGGTGAGTAGTTAAAAAAAGAAATGAGCTGTCTATACTTTCAGATATCCCTGATCACTTTTTTATTTCAACCACATCATGTCTATCTATGGCTACAATGAAGATACATCAGGGTTTTAATAAACTGCCACCATATTTTCCTTAAAGAGTTATTGGAAAAAGAACTTAAAATTCATAATGCTCCAATGCAAAAAAAGATGCCCTTCATGGTGACATACAACATTCTAAGTCAACCACAAACAACATCTCCATTTAGATTTTTTTTCAGACATTGTGCATTATGTGTTCAATCTTCCATGGAAAAGTAGATATGAGTGAAACTCACCTAATATACAAGAGTTCACAGATTTTTAAAAAAGCAACATTCAAACTCATCACACACACTAGGAATAAAAACATAGTAACATTAATTATTATCACAGTGGAATCACATAAATATTTTCTTCTCAAAATATCTTATACTGTCAATACAAAATAGAATACACTGTAATTACACATATAGAAATATCCATCCCCTTGATACTCTGAAGCAAATAAAAGTCCTTATCTGAGTTTTTAAAAATTAGATTATTCTGTATAAGTATTGATTTATAGTAATACCTAAAAACTGTTGTTGACCTTCCTTCTGTGGATTCAGTGATATTTTAAAATATTTTAATTGAATATGTTCAATTCATATTCAATTAAAAACTTTTGCAAATTATTTACATCTTTAAAGTCACTCTAAGGCCTAAGTTGTTTGGGCTTTTGTGAAGTGTATAATGTGGACAAGTCTTTCATCCTTAATTATGAATATAGAATTCTTCCCCAATGTGCAATCCCTGATATTGAGTGAGGTTGTAGGTCCATCCATAAGGTGTTGCACATTCTTTACTTTTAAGGTTTCTCTCTAGTGTGAATTTTCATGTGTTGAATAAGCTATGAATGCTGAATAAAGTCTTTTTACCTTCTTCACAATTGTATTGTTTTTCTTTAGTGTGAATTCTGATGTTTAGTAAGGTTTACATCCTGGGTAAAGCTTTGGCCACATCATTTTTATTTGTTAGTCTTCTATGAAGTATTAATGGTCAAATATTGAGAAAACTATGATTGAGGATAAAAACTTGGGAACATGTGTTATACTTATAAAGCTTATTTTTCTGATGAGTGAGGCTTGAACAAAGGCTAAATATCTTGCCAAATTATTTACATTATTATTATTACTCTCCAGCACAAATTCTGCAATGTTGAACAAGTTTTGGGAACAGGTTAAAGGCTTTGCCACATTCTCTACATTTGTAAGGTTTCTCTCCAGTGTGAATTCACTCCTGCTGGGTAAGATACCACTGCTGATTAAAGGCTCTGGCACATACAGTGTATAAATTTTCTGATGTTTGTGTAAGAGGCCAGTGGTAATTAAAGGCTTTGCCACATTCTTTATATTTGTAAGGCTTCTGTTGAGAATGAATTACCTAATTTGTAGTAAGATTCACTCTCAAGCAAAAGTTTTACCACACTCCTTACAACTGTAAGGTTTCTCTCCAGAATGAACTCTCTGATGTACAATAAGTTTTGAACGCTGGGTAAAGGCTTTGTCACATTTTCTACATTTATAAGGCTTCTCTCCAGTATGAATTCTATGATGTTCTGTAAGGGTTGAGGAAGCTCTAAAGGCTTTGCCACATTCTGTACATTTGTAAGGTTTCTCTCCAGTATGAATTCTTTCATGTCGAGTAAGACACCACCGCTGATTAAAGGCTTTGTCACACTTCCTACACTTAAAAGGCTTCTCTCCAGTATGAATTCTCTGATGTTCAGAAAGGGTTGAGGATGCACTAAAGCCTTTGCCACATTCTATACATTTGTAAGGTTTCTCTCCAGTATGAATTTTCTCATGTCGAATAAGACACCATTGCTGATTAAAGGCTTTGGCACATACACTACATATATAAGGCTTCTCTCCAATGTGAATTTTTTGATGGTGAGTAAGTTCTGAGTGATAGATAAAGGATCTACCACATTCTCTACATTTGTAACGTTTCTCCCCAGTATGAACTCTTCTCTCGTGTTCAGTAAGATATGAATGCCATTTGAAGTCTTTCCCACATTCTCTACATTTGTAAGGCTTCTCTCGAGAATGCGTTATTTGATGTTTAGTAAGGTACGAATACCACAAAAAGGCTTTTCCACACTCCTTACATCTGTAAGGTTTCTCTCCACTATGAATAATCTGATGATGAATAAGTTTTGAGGAGCATTTAAAGGCTTTGCCACATTGTCCACATTTGTAAGGCTTTTGTCCAGTATGGTTTCTCTGATGGGCAGTAAGGGTTGAGGACTGGCTGAAGCCTTTGCCATGTTCTCTGCATTCATAAGGCTTCTCTCCAGTACGAATTCTCTTATGTTGAGTAAGTGCTGAACACTGGCTAAAAGTTTTGCCACATTCTCTATATTTATAAAACTTCTCTCCAGTATGAATTCTCTGATGTTCAGTAAAGTCTGGGGACTGGATAGAGGCTTTGCTACATTCTCCACATCTGTATGGTTTCTCTCCTGTGTGAATTCTCTGATGTTTAGTAGGCTCTGAGTGGCAGATAAAGGCTTTGCCACATTCTAAACATTTATAAGACTTTGCTCCAGTATGAATTCTCTGATATTTAGTAAGTTTGGAAGATGGGCAAAAGCGTTTGCCACATTCCCTGCATTTGTAAGGCTTCTCCCCAGTATGAATTATCTGATGTATAGTAAGACCCGAAGGCCAATTAAATGTTTTACCACATTCTTTACACTTGTAAAGTTTACCACTAGTATGCCTTTTCTTATGTTTATTTAGATTGAATATTTGACTGAAGACTCTCCCGTACTGATTACATTTGTAAGCTTCCTCCCCAGAATGAATATTGTCTTGTTCAGTATGATTTGAAGATTGCTTCAAAGATTTGACATATTTACTTTGTTTGTTTGTCTTTTCTACTACAATAGAAATAATCTGATGAGTATTGTGCTTTGACTTTTGGTGAAAGACTTTACAGTGGTTCTCTGGAAGCTGAGTTCTCTTATGTTTATTAGGATTGGACTCTTGGTTAAAGTGTTTCCAACATTCATTGAACTGATAACTTCTGTCTCCATTATATGTACTCTGGTAACATTGAAGATAGAAAGGGCTTTAGTGACAGCTATAATTCGATTAAACATGTACACTTATTTCCAAATAACTATTCTTTGATACCTATTAAACCATGGTGGTTGTATTAAAAAACACTCCATGTTTATAAAAATTACAGATATTGGAATACAAAAACATTTAATGATGGAAAAATAATGATTTACTGATAAAGGCATTGCCAATTTCATCACATTTTAATTTTATATGTGCACTATAAATCTCTAAATTTTAGGCATGACTGACAAAGTTTAACCCTATCCTACATTTTAAACAATACAAATGGTTTCATACCATGGATTATATGAGTTTCAAGATTTCCCATATTTTCCTTTCCAAGAATATACATCTTTAGAATTTTTTTTTTCAGTCTTCACACAGAAACTTACTGATCTGCAAATGTAACTGACTTAATGTGAGGTTTTCCAAATATGTAATATCTTTGACTTCTTTAGGTAGCAATAATTTTATTATGAATAACTGTCCCAGTTTAGTTCTGTTCATATTAACATCCTTTCTTCTTGTCACACTATTCCTGAAATTCAAAGGCCTGCATTAAGTGTACATTATCAAAGCCACACCTTCCATATCTTACCAGTATTACTTTAGAGAATAAATCTTCTATTCTTGACTCTTGTAACAAGGCCTGGTTGTCTTCAGATGACATAGCTGGAAGAAAGGAAATCAGTTTTCATAGTATGACATTCAGGTGATTGCACTTAGAACTTACCAGCAATTATACACAAAATTACATTTCTAAGTATTCCAAAAGCAAGTGAAGAGTTCAAAGCAAGCCCACAAAAGGTACAATGAAAAAAAATCACACCAAAGTGAGACAAAAACTTGGTTATAATTGCCAACAATACTGCTCAACCCCCATGGCACACACTGGCAATATTGTAAGGAAACTCCCAATTCCCAATTTCTTCTCTGGAGAAAGATAATGGTACATTGTGTTCAGTGTTCTCACTGTTTTGCAGCTTCTTGAAGAATGTGTTTCTGTTTTGCACCACACAAAGAGCTAAAAGAATGGCAGTACATGGTGAACACATTGTAGTAGCAACTAAAAATAATGAGTAATTGTTCAAACACCGTATCTCTATAAGACTGAAGACAGATATCAAGAAGAGAAAGACACCATGGGATGGATCTGAGGAAGAAACAGAAAACATTTTAAACTTGGAACTTGCACAAAAGAACAAAGAACATGCATCCCCACCACAGGTGATTGTTATTTGTTTATTCCCATAGAACACAAGTTCATAAAGCCTGGTTATTTACAATTTGAACCTCAACAAAGATATCAAGACAAAGAAAAACAGAAAGATAGTGTCCAATCAGAAAAACAATATAAATCTACAGAAATTCATACTGCATTAATAAAAAATATATTAATTACCCCCCAAAAGAATTGAAAATAACCATATTAAAAAAGATGCTCAACTATAATGACAACTAAAATGACAACTATATAATATCAAAAAAACTGTGCATAACCAAAATGAAAGTGCAAAGAGAGAAAATGTAAAATTAAACCAAACAGAAATGGAAAGCTGAAAAACAGTATCAAAATTTTAAAATACAGTAGACTCATCACGAAAGATGTGACCAATTTGAAGATTCAAACAGCTTGTATAGACTTCATTAAAAATTTCAATACAAGGAAGCCAACAAAAATATGGAAAAGTGAAGAGAGCCTAAGGGACTTATGGGAAACCAACAAATTGACCACTTTGCACATTAAGTGGACCCCATAAAGACAGAACAATGAAATGGAGTACATAACTTATATGCAAAATTAATAGCTTAAGATTCTGACATTTGTAGAAAGAGACATACAAATTCAAACAGCTCACTGAATGCTAAATAGAATAAATGTAAAAATGTCAATAGGAAGACATAAGGAAATATTACAAATCCCAGACAACTCTCCTAAAAGCTTAAAAAAAACATTTGACATGGGAAAGACAGCTCCTCTAAGATTATCAGTGGCTTTCTCAGCAGAAACCTTATGAAAAAGAAGAGCATGAAATAAAATACGAAACCAATAAAAGAACAAAAACTATCAAGCAAGACTACTGTATCTCACAAAACAACAATGGAGAAAGAAAAACTTTTCCAGCTCAAAAACACTGAAAACTCACCACTGAATCTTCCCAATGAAAACTGAGTAAGAAAATACTTCCAGATGTAATTAAAAATTTCTAAACAACACTAAAACATATGAACATATAAAGATTTGTTGTACATATAAATGTATACACCAGTACAAAAATGCATAGTGGTGTAATCATGAAACACAAATCACTTTGACTTCTCCTATAGAACTTTAAAAATAAAAGCAATAAGATCTTAAATCTATGTTATAAATACACAGCATAAAAATATAATGTGATATCAATAACGTGAGTGAGTATAGGGGTGGAGATGACAAATAATAGGGTTTTTTTTTAAGACTTTATTTTTAGAGAGAGGGGAAAGGAAGGAGAAAGAGAGGGAGAGAAACATCAATGTGTCATTGCATCTCGCATGCCCCACTACTGGGGACCTGGACTGCAACCCAGGGATGAGCCCTGAGTGGGAATCAAACCAGCTACCCTTTGGTTCGCAGGCCCCCGCTCAATCCACTGAGCTACACAAGCCAGGGCAAGCAATAGAGTTTTTGTATGTAATTGAACAATCAGTTTAGAGCATGATGTTATAACTTTAAAGTACCTCCATGGTAACAACAAAAATGGAAAAGAAATAAAATGGTCTGTTAATAGGTGACAGAATTGTGTATTAGAAATCTGATGAAAGAATGCATGATAATAAATCAGATGGAATTTTTATTTAAAAAAAATCACAGATTCCGTGTTTCTAAAATGAAAGAACAAATCAAATTTCTCAAAAAAAAGCACATAAAACCATGAAGTTAGTTGTGTTCGTTACTGTAAACAAATATTAATATAAAAACAAATTAAGAATGTAATTACTTGAACAATAACATAATGGACAATAAAATACTTAGGTATTTACTTAATGAAGGAGATGCACAACTTGTATGATAAAAAGTATAAAATATTGCTGAGTATAATTAAAGAACTCAATAAATGAACTACCCATGCCATGATCTTATATTGGAATGCTAATAGTATAAGCTGTCAGTAGTACCAAAGGTGATCTAAACATCCAAAGCATTTCTATCAAAATCCCGATAACACTTTTGGCAAAAAAATTGGAAAGTTCATCCTAAAATTAATATGGAATGTCACAGGATACCAGGTAATCAAAACAATCATGGAAAGAAAGTGTAAAGTTATAGGCACTATGCTTTCAGATTTTAAACCATATTCCAAGCTGCTGTTATCAAAAAGTGTAATACAGGCATTAATACAGAGATAAATAATGAAGCATAGTGGACGTGGAGCCTGCATACAACTTCTCCTGGCCAAGGTCAAATGACTTTCAACAAGCCTTGTACCACAATATAAGAAAAGGATATTATCATAAATCAATAGGAATGATTAGAAATAATAAATCAGAAGACATGACACCTATCTCCAGGGTTCCTGGGGTTTCTGCACCAAATTCCAGGATTTCAACCTCTTCCTTCATAAACTCTCTACATGAAACCTAAAGAAAAAAAAAAAAACTAAAAAAAAAAAGGTCTAACATACAATTCCTCAGCATTGTGCACAGATATTCCCAGGTCCCCACGCAATGGAAGAGGAACCAGACCATGGCAGCCCCCACAGACGAAGGTGGGGTCTTTGCCCCCACATCTAATGTGATGGTGGAGGTCTCCAGAGCAGAGCAGAATCCTGAGAGGATATAGGAGCAAGGGACATTTTGCAGATGAGCTGTCCCTATTTCTATGACAGCAACAGAAACAAACCTGGGCTTCTCAAAATCTTTGCCACTGAAGCACAGCTTCCCAAATCACACTTTAGGGTCTAGCTTCCTTTGTGGCCTTTGGATCTCTCACCTCTGTCACCAGCTTCCCCACTCCCACCTACCTGGGTGGGCACATGTCTTTTTTCCCATGACATCCCAGCACTCCTTTATTTTCTCCAAAAAGGTGACCAGGACTGGCTTAGAGACAACAAGACCTGTTTATCAGAAATAAGAACATGAGTTTTGATAGAGATTCTCCAATTTCCAATCCAGTTTGTGCTCAGGTGAGAAGACATGGTCTATTAGAATATTCTAGAAAATATTATAGATATTATTATGATATTAATACATATTAACAGATATTAATATTTAGAATATTTTCCAAAATATTGTTTTTGTTAGCACATTAATTATTCTAGACAACATGTAACGTCTTCAGAAAATAGGATTCTATTTCACATATACACAAAGCTTTTTTTTTTTATTGTTGAGTGACAGTTGTCCCAATTTACCCCCAAGCTTTTCTTTTCTACACCAGAAAATCCCCATTTCTTCCTTGAGAGCAGGGATCTAAAAGTTTACCGTACAAGGAGACGTTCTTCTCATGAAAGAAACAAAACCCTGTGGGTGGAGCAGGAACTCTGAAAGGAAGTCATCCTCACCCAGGGAGACCAGGTTCCTGTAGTTCTCCATCATCACATCCATGTACAATTTCTGCTGAGCTGGGTCCAGGCATTCCCACTCCTCCTGAGAGAAATCTACAGCCACATCCCTGAAGGTCAATGATCTCTGAAAAAAAAAGACATTTACCAAGGGGCCACCAACAGAATTCATAATGTAACCCAACTTGAAAACAGTGTTAGGAGAAGTGGTTTTGACCTAGGAGAGTATCCTGAATCATCCAGTAAGATCACTGTGACCCAGTAATATTCTCTAATGTATTTTCTAACACTGAGAAATGAGAATGACACATGTCCACAAATGCACTGCAGAGACAGTACTTTTCAGGAAAATGGACTTTAAAATGAAGGCATCGCCCTGACCACTGTGGCTCAGTTGGCTGGGTGTCATTCTGCAAAGCAAAAGGTTGCTGGTTCAATTCTTGGTCAGGGCACATGCCTAGGTTGCAGGTTCGGTCTCCAGTTGGGAGGCATGTGAGAGGCAACCCATCAATGCTTATCTCCCTCTATTTCTCCCTCCCCTCTTTTCTCTAAAAGGTAAAAATGAAAAAAATGAAAAAAAAAATAGAATGAAGGCATCAACACAGGCACATGGATTTCTAAGAGTTATTAATTCTATCATTCAGAATCAATTGTGTATATTTTTCAGGTGGAGAAGACATGGTAAATTGGAAGTATAAGGAGTTCAAGTTTAACACAGACAACAAAGAACTGTAGTGTTTTTATCAAGATTTTATTTATTTTTAGAGAGAGAGGAAGGGAAGGAGAAAGAGAGGGAGAGAAACATCAATGTGCCATTGCCTCTTGCACACCCCCCTGCTAGGGACCTGGCCCGCAACCCAGGCATGTGCCCTGACTGGGAATCAAACCTGTGACCCTTTGGTTCACAGGCCAGCGCTCAATCCACTGAGCAACACTGGCCAGGGTTTTTTTTTTTCTTTTAAGATTTTATTTATTTTGAGAGAGAGGGGAAGGGAAGAACTGTAGTTTTATAAAAATGCAGATTCTGATTCAGGAGTTCTAAAGATGTGTTTCCACATCTTTAACAAGCTCACTTTTTACTAATGATGCCAATGTCTCTGGTCCACATGCCATACTTCTGAATAGCATGAAAAGGAAAATACAGAAATTCATAGATGACTTTGAGCTGAAAGAGTTTCATAGCATTTACAGTTCTCATAAAATAGGAAGCATAGCAACCACAATCCTTTTTGATAATGTCTTATATACTAGATATCATTCCAAGAGTTTTATATATATTAACTTTTAATACACATAAGTGATCTGAGAAAAAAGATTGTTTTTTATCTGTTGTAAGAATATTTTGTGAAACTTCCAGTACAGTAGATCTTGAGTTTTAATTCAAACTCTAGAATTTCTCAAAAAGAACACAGGCCAATACGCACAAAGAACTGTCATGAACATTCGCGGCAGTTTCTGTAACTGAGAAAGAAGACTAACAGAAACATCCTAAGCAGGTAAGGAGAAAGGAGAAAGAATAGCTCAAATAATGTTAACACTTTTTGCACATAGGCATACATATGGAAACTATGAGCACGTTAACAGTGACAGGGAATAGAATTTTTGATTCTACAAATCTCATCAATCTTTTTGTGGATGATATCCTGTGTTTTATAAACACAATTGGGAGAGGAACACACAGTAACACAGAATAAGTTACAGCTATTGTTTCTCAGTCTTTCATTTCTTTGAAAATCTTTGTGTACCATTTTTGGTGAGCTATATCTTAGAATTTTTACTGACTTGAACATACATTAATAATATGATTCTTGTAAATTTTCATGAAAATACAAAAAGAGATAAAGTGAAGTATGTCTGTAACATGTCTGTGGAATGTTAAAATTTACAGGAACTTACAATTTTTAACCTGATTGGTTAAAGCCTCCCCATCAACGGCCAATAATCTCTAGGAAATTAAAAGTAGGGTCTTCAGCCCTGATCAGATAGCTCAGTTGGATCTGGGTTCAACCTCCAGTCAGGATACATAGAAGACTCAACCAATGAATGCGTAAGTGGAACAACGAATCAATGTTTCTCTCTCTCTCCCCCTTCCTCTCCCTCTAAAGTTATACATAAATAAGGAAATCATAATCTAAATATGATCACCAAAAAGTCATTAGTTTTTTACAAATCTAAGTACACACATACCTTCTATGTTCTGTAACTCTATAATGCATTTCAATAGTAAGTCCTTCTGACCAATCTGGTGAGCAAGTCCCTTCTAACTATTCTTCTTTGTCAGAACTTTCTAAGCTAACCTGACCAGTAAAATTTGCATTTTCTTACCCCTGCTCTACAGAGCTCATGAGGTAGCCACATGAATATAAAACCCACATGTCCCTTCATTGATACTCGGGCCTCTGGGTCCATCCCAACAGGGATGTGGAACATGGGTACCTTCCCAGGCTAATCTGTCACAGAGGGGATGTGTTCTGTAGTTGAGGGTCATTAATTAAAGGTGGGAATTCTTCATGACCTTGGGAAGGCTGGAAAAGAGAATGTACAGAAGCCACTGGACAAAGAAGAAAAGTGGACAAAATGCTAACCTAGACAATCACAAAAAGAAAAGAATAATTAACTGAAAACATCACTTGGAAAAAACATCACAACTAGAGGATTAAAGGTTGCAGATTCTAAATCCACTGATGTTAAAAGGAAAAGCAGACATAGCCTCTGATCTAGTCGTATCTTTTACCTGAGAAGCAGACATGTTGTCCTGGTCCTGGTCCTGCTCTGGGTTGTTTTCTCAGGGAACAATACGCTGACGAGTCAAGTCTGCATTTTGAGGATGTGCCTTCAAAGGCATCCACACAGTCCCTTCCTCCACTTCCACCACACTCACAGGCAGAAGGACCTGGAAAAGGCCACTCTTTCCTGTCCTTTGTCACAGAAGAGTCAGGAACAATAAGCTTCTACATGGAGACCACACTGGGAGTTTTTTCTTTCTGTTTTCAGGTGCTTTCTCCTTCCACAGACGTCCACAAACTCCTAAAGCAATGAGAACATGTGCTGCTCTCCTGAACCCTCAACCCCAACAGAGCACCCCATTATCAACTCTAAACAAAGCCTGCCCCACTCTAAAAATGCATTCAGGAGCCCTCCTGCTAATCCCTGGGCTCACCTGAGCATCACCTGGAGCACCTCATTAACAAAGATGCTCTATCCCGAACAGCTGACCAACTCCCTGGGGGAGCACACAGTTGATGTCATTTCTTAAAACTCAAGTGAACTCACAGGAACCTGGAGGGGGGCCATTTAAGTTTAATGAGCAGGAAGATCCCTTGGGGATCAGAGCCCCTCTCTAAGTTATGGTTCTGCAGGTCAGCAGTGAGGACCAGGAAATGGCATCTTTACCTAGCTCCTGTGAGGTGCCTGCATTGCTCCTCCAGAGCTGATTTCAGTAGCACTAGGCAACAGATATCAGACCCAGCACACCTGAGACATCTGGGCACTGGGAGGACTTGAGGCAAAAACTTCTAGAAGGCTAGGATCCCTGGTCAGATTCCCAGGGGCAGAACTTGTCCTGCAATGGGCATGGCCACATCTATGTCCACTGAGCAGGGGAACCAAAAGGAGAAATGGGCACAGATTAACCATTTGTGCTAGGAAGGAACAGCCGCCTTTGAAAATGATGCCATAAATGCAGACTTGATGATACACAGAGGAAATCATAATACATGTTTAGTAATAAAGCAGCTTATAACTGAATTCAGAGATCAGCATTTTTTCCTTTGTTCTTTGTGTGTGTGTGAGTGCGTGAGTTTTATGAATTGTAAAGACAGAATTGTAGTACCTAGCTATAGGTTTACGATATATATTTTCTTCCATTTTTAAAAAGATTTTATTTTTAGAGAGAGGGGAAGGAAGAAGAGAGGGAAAAAAACATCAATGGGAGAGAGAATCATCAATCAGTTGCCTCTCCCACACCCCCAAATGGGGAACTGGCCCACAACTCAGGCCTCTGCCCTGACCAGGAATCGAACTGTGATCTTCAGGTTTGCAGGCAAGTGCTCAATCCACTGAGCCACACTGGCCAGAGCTTCTCCCATTTTTAAAATGCATTAATTAAGGTACATTTTTTAAAAGCCTAGTTTTCCAATATGCTTTCAGAGCTTTCAATCATTAAAATGTTCTCAAGTGTTTCATGCTCCTCATACCACTGTAGTTTAATTTTTAAACTTATTTTTTAGAGCAGTTTTAGGTTCAAAGGAAAATAGAGAGTAAAATCTTTGCCAAAGTAAATGTTTCTAATATAAAATATGGAGCCCTGGCCAGATCACTCATTTGGCTGGAGTGTCATCCCAATGCCCAAGTTGGGAGTTCAATTCCCAGTCAGGGCATATACAAAAATCAAACAATGAATGTATAAAAAAGTGCAACAACAAATCTCTCTCACTCCCTCCTTTCTCTCTCCTTCCTCCTCTCTCTCTCTCTGTTGCCCTCTCTAAAAATAAACACACAAATAACTGAACAAACACATGAATAAATAAAATATGGCAGAATCTTTTACAATAGAAATTTTATATATCCTAGTTTACTAAATTTAAGCTACAATTGCTCATACTTCTCACACTTCATTTATCCATCTTTCAAAGTCCACTGACAAAAATAAACCACCCTGGGTATTTTACTCAGAGAGAATGTTGAGGTAACACACGAGCCCAGCTGGAAGCTCCTTCTACCCCCAAGACTGGATGGTCAGTGGGAACGAGGTGGCACTACTGGAGCCCAGCAGACAAGACCATCATCTGAGCCATGATGTAGATGCCACCCAAGGCAAAGTAGGAAAGGGACAAGTCCCTGATCTCTTCTACCCTCCCCAGTCTCTGCCAGGACCTCCCTGGGCCTGTATCTGCCCAAATGAGAGTAGGCTGAGGGATGGCCCTCTGTCTACAGCAGAGCAGGTAACAGGTGGACAATGAGTCAGATAAATTACAACCAGGTGAGGGGCACAGATTCTGAGACAGAAAAACCACTGCCAAGTATATCATCCAGATGGAACACACAAAATATGAGACCAGGCATAAACATTCTCTCCAACACGGTCCCCATCTCTGTCCTACAGCAAAGTATCACGTATTCTCTGTCCTGGTAAATCCCAGGGCTATGTTACTTTCCACTACTCTGAAGTCAGGGTCTGCCTCAGGTGGCCTCTTGCCTCATAGTCTTCTCAAGAAACATAATCCCTCCATATGCCCAGGGTCTGCTTCTTTCTCCACTGTAGAATCACAAGTGAGGGCTTCCCAAAGACTGGACCACAGGATTTACATTGACAAGTCATAGTAAAATAAAGTACACTCTTTAAAAATAGCTTCCTTCATAAATGAAATTGCTGTCCTGAGAGAGTTCTGCACCGCCACATTCACTGCAGCATCAGTCACAAAAGCCAAGACAAGGATACAACCTAAGTGTCTACCAGCAGACAAAGAATGGGGCATATAGGTAATTAAGTATCTTTACCTATAAATATAAGTGCCAGATTTTACATTTCCATATACATACAGAGTGGGACAAAAATAGGCTTGCAGTTGTTTGTATAAAGAAATATGCAGGTTGTGATTATTGACATAGCTTATTTAACTCTGTTTTGCTTACTCCCAACTGTAAACCTACATTTGCCCCACCCTGAATGGAATTATACACACATACACAATTTCATGTATATGTATATGGAATAGTATATATATGGGATAGTATATATATAAATATCTCCATATACGAAATACTATATATATGGAATACTGTATACATAGTATAGAATAGAATATAGTATATATAGTATACTACTGAGTACTATGTGTAAATATATACAATATTATTGAGCAATAAAAAGAAGGAAATCCTGCTGTTTGCAGCACCTGAAAGGACCTTGGGGGCACTATGCTAAGTGAAGTCAGGCAGGTAAAGACACATGCTACGTGACCTCACTTGTGCATAAAATCTAAAAAAAACAATCTCAGAAAGAGTGATAGGATTGCAGGTTGCCTGACTGGGATGAGGGGGAAGGTGAGGGTGGTGACAGTGGCCAAAAGGCACAAATAAATGTCCACTTGTAAGATAAGGAGCTCCCAACATTACTATACTGTACTGAACCGTACCCCCCCTTATCCTTGGTTTCACTGTCCCTGGCTTCAGTTATACGCTGCCAACTGAGGTCTGAAATGTTAAATGGAAAATTTCAGAAATTAACAGTTCAAAAGATATTTTGAGAGAGAGGCAATATTCAGAGTACTATAGTTACAGTATATTGTTGTACTAATTATTATTAGTTATTAGTTATTACTTTATTATTAGTCATTATTGTTAATTTTCCACTGTGCCTAATTTACAAAGAAACCTTAAACTTATTTAATGTTATATATGTCACTTATATCGCAATTAAAATGAGAAAAATATTTTTAAATCTTAGTAAAACTTAAAAATAAAAAGCTGAAAAATAAAAACTAATTAGTAAAAAAATAATGATCACTCCCTTCAGATACTTCCATCATAAAGTCAAAAACAAAGATAAAAATTAAGTGTACACTTTATTTTCTCCATATATGAGAACCGTTAACCAAGGGGTACTCCACCCTTGACAAGAGAGGAAACTGTCTGGGATTTGGAACAGATAGATTTTATTGAAGCACAATTTACAAGCGTGTTTACCTATGAAAATAGGAGCCAGATTTTAAATTTTAATCAAAATGTAACCAACAGTGAAGTAAATTATATTATAATAAACATATTTCATGAATAGTGCATGAATGTCTTAGTTTTATTAAATGCTTTAAAATGTAACTTTTTACATTTACAAATTTAAATAAAATGCATTTCTAAGTACCCTTAAAAATCTTCCAAATTTGTCAACCTTTTCCCACTTTTATATCATCCATTTCATATCCCTCCATTGGGTAGGGCAGGGGCACAGCAAAACACTTTGATGCATATTCTAGAAGCTTGTCCAGATTTAGGTGTTCATATATCATATATAACTGGTATGTCTTAAATTTTTACATCTCATAAATAATTAATCCTACATTTAAAAGTCACACAAAACTAGATTGTTGCACAAAATTCTTTTTCAATACTTAGTCACCTATGACTCCATTCTTTTTTATGTTTTCCAAATGACCCACAAATGTTTTATTGTTGTTCTTGTTACTGTTTTACTGATACAAAATCTTTTACTAAAAATTTATTCTTTATTTTTAGAGGAGAAGGGAGGGAGAAAGAATAGAAACATCACTGTGTGGCTGCTTTTTTTTTTTTTTTTTTTGATAACTCCATTGTTAATGAAAACACTTTATTTTGTTTTTTTGGTTTTTTGAATATATTTATTAATTATGCTATTACAGTTGTCCCATTCCCTCCCCACTCCACTCCATCCTGCCCACCCCCTCCCTCCCACATTCCCCCCTATAGTTCATGTCCATGGGTCATACTTATAAGTTCTTTGGCTTCTACATTTCCTACACTATTCTTACCCTCCCCCTGTCTATTTTCCACCTATCATCTATGCTACTTGTTCTCTGTACCTTTCCCCCCCTCTCCTCCTCCCACTCCCCTATTGACAACCCTCCATGTGATCTCCTTCTCTATGGTTCTGTTCCTGTTCTAGTTGTTTGCCTAGTTTGCTCTTGTTTTTGTTTTAGGTGTGGTCGTTAATAACTGTGAGTTTGCTGTCATTTTTACTGTTCATATTTTTTATCTTCTTTTTCTTAGGTAAGTCCCTTTAACATTTCATATAATAAGGGCTTGGTGATGATGAACTTCTTTAACTTGACCTTATCTGAGAAGCACTTTATCTTCCCTTCCATTCTAAATGATAGCTTTGTTGGATACAGTAATCTTGGATGTAGGTCCTTGCATTTAATCTTGGGTAATGTAATGATGATGTGCCTTGTTGTGTTCCTCCTTGGGTCCAGCTTCTTTGGGGCTCTCTGAGCTTCCTGGACTTCCTGGAAGTCTATTTCCTTTGCCAGATTAGGGAAGTTCTCCTTCATTATTTGTTCAAATAAGTTTTCAATTTTTTGTTCTTCCTCTTCTCCTTCTGGCACCCCTATAATTCGGATGTTGGAACGTTTCGAGATGTCCTGGAGGTTCCTAAGCCTCTCCTCATTTTTCTGAGTTCTTGTTTCTTCATTCTTTTCTGGTTGGATGTTTCTTTCTTCCTTCTGGTCCACACCATTGATTTGAGTCCCAGTTTCCTTCGCATCACTATTGGTTCCCTGTACATTTTCCTTTGTTTCTCTTAGCATAGCCTTCATTTTTTCATCTGGTTTTCGAATAGATTCAACCAATTCTGTGAGCATCTTGATAACCAGTGTTTTGAACTGTGCATCTGATAGGTTGGCTATCTCTTCCTCGCTTAGTTGTATTTTTTCAGGAGCTTTGAAGTGTTCTGTCATTTGGGCCTTTTTTTTTTTTTTTTCTTGGCGTGTCTGTTACTTTAAGGGGAGGAGCCTTAGGTGTTCCCCAGGGCGGGGTAACGCTGGTCGCTGGGCTGTGATGGTGTATGTGGGGGAGGGGCCGAGAGGGAGCAATGGCCCCTGCCTCACTCTCCTCCGGATTTCAATCTTTCACTCTGCTACCCACAATCAAACTGGGCCCCTCTGGTGCTGGTTCCCGAGTGGGTGGGCCTGTGCACACTCTAGGCCCCTGTGGGTCTCTCCAACCACCTCTCCCGTGAGGCTGGGAGTCTCTCCTGCTGCTGCCCCAACCCCCACGGGCGTTTTCAATCAGAGGTTTGAGGCTTTATTTCCCCGAGCTGTAGCCCTGGGTTGCATGGTCTGCTTCGCTCCCAGCGTTCGCCCGGTTTATCTATACACGAATGTGGGGCCTCGGGGTGCTACCCACTGCTCAGCCTGCCCCGCTCTCCGCCACTGAGTCCGGCCTCTCGGTTCATCTGTGCGCCAATGTGGGGCCTCAGGGTCCGCTAGTGGTCAGACTGCCTGCACCAATCGTCCCACACTCCGCCAGTCTCAGTCCTGCCACAGCCACTCGAGTCCTCTCCACCCCAGTGCCCGTCTCCACCCCTCCTACCGGTCTGGATGAATGTTTATTTTGTATTTCCTTGGTGTCGGACCCCCTTGCCGTTGGATTTTCTGTCAGTTCTGGTTGTGCGAGGAGGCGCAGTGTGTCTACCTACGCCGCCATCTTGGTTCTCAGTGTGGCTGCTTCTTGAGCACCCCCTACGGGGGGGGGGGGGGGGGGGGGGGGGGGGGGACCTGGCTCAGCAACCCAGGCATGTGCCCTGACTGGGAACTGAACCAGTGACCTTTTGATTCACAGGCCGGTGCTCAGTCCACTGAGTCACACCAGCCAGGACTGTGATAAGAATTCTTAAAAGATCTACCCTTTCAATGAAATTTTAGGTGCACATTATAATAATGTTAACTATAGGCACACTGTTATACAGCTGATCCCTGGAACTTACTCATCTTCTAACTTAAAATTTGTACCCTCTGCACAGCAACTCCCCTTTTCCCGTCCCCTCAGCCTCTGGCAACAACAATCTAATCTTTGCTCCTGTGAGTTTGACTGTTGGATCGTTGGATTTCTAAGCATGGATTTATACATGAAAAATACTTATATGGCCCTGGCCACTGTGGCTCAGTTGGTTGAGTGTCCGCTCACAAAGGGAAAGGTTGCTAGTTCAATTTCCCGTAGGGCACAAGCCTGGGTTGTGCATTCGGCCCCTGGTCAGGAAGCAAACAAGAGATTCTGATTAATGTTTCTCTCTTACATCAATATTTCTCACCCTCTCTTTCTCCCTCCCTTTCCCTCTCTCTAAAATTTAATAAATAAAATATTTAAAAAATACTTTTTATTACCCATAAGTCTAAAAATCTTTAAAAGTAATAGTCATGTTAATTAATTTACAGGGAGGAAATGTGATTAGATTAACATAGATAAGTCCCAAATTTTGATAGCATCCAACATAATCATTATGAAAGTACTGAAAAACCAAGTTACTGGAACACTGCACATTCACTATGATAAACCCTTATGGCTAACATAGATCTTCATGGTGCAATTTATGCTGTTATTGCTTTATCATCCATTTGTTCATTTATTCAATTATTTGATTTATTTAAATTAAATTATTATTTAATGAGCACTAAATAGTAGGTTCAGCCAATATATTAGACAGATGAGAGTCCTGTCTCCCCACCGAGCTCACACAGAGAAATAAACAAATTGATAGACAAGAATGAGAAACATCTAATTATAAAATAAAATGCAACCTTCCTCTGTGCCTGACACTGTTCCAAGCTCTTTCACTCATGTAATTTTTGTGACAACCTTAGGAGGTAGGCATAATGACTGTCCCATTAGAGGAGAGACTGAGGCACGGAGGGCTGGCAGCCCGCCCAAGGTCACACAGCCAGCACCAGGAAGCATTTCTTTCCTTCTCTGGCCAGGCCCCTGTCCTCAGACATTCAGCCTCCTCTCTGACCTCAGATTCCTCCACCCTGCTGTCTTCAAAGGGTCCTGGGGCCCTGGGGGCCACAGCCCTGACAGCTGCTCTAGCCCATTGGCTGCTTCTGCTGCTGCTAGCTGGTGTCTGCACTGGGGAAAAAAGATGAGAGGATGCCCTAACCTAGGGAGCGGGTGAGCCAGCAGGTGCTGGGCAGAGGTACGGGGAAAGGCTGAGGAGGGTGGCCAGAGGCCCCATTCACCCAACTGTGGCTAACCCTAGACTTTGCTGGGGGGATGCGTGGCATGGGAGCCATGAAGGGTTTGAGCAGAGGAGGGGGAGGGTTAACTCTGGATGCAGGAAGACCCTTCTGGGGAGTAAAGGGATCAGACTGGAAGAGACTGGAGACCTAAGAAGAAGCTGGGTGAGGGTTCAGAGGAAGAGGACAAGGCTCAGCCAGGCTGAGACCATAGGGATGGAGCAGAGGAGAGGGTCAGAGTCAGGAGTCAGGGATCAGAAGGGACAGGGCTGGAGACTGACAGGGGTGGTAAAAAGGGCCTTGTTTGTGGCCCACTGCCTGGGTGGACAGTGGGGAATCTGGAGGAGGAGGGAGATTAGGCAAAGAGAGAACTCAGTGGGAACCTGTGGGCGTGAGGGGCTCCCACTCAGATATTTGGATGCAGAAGTCTGCAAGCCTGGAGACAGTGGTCTCCTAGAGCAAGGGAGGGCATGGCCTGTGCAAAGTCTTCCAGAAGTAAAAAAGCTCAGGGTGTTCCAGTACCTTCTGCTAGCCTAGGGCCAGTTGGGTAGGAGTTTCAAAATTCCACACATGCCACGCAAGGGAGTTGAGACTGCCTGCCCAGAGCAGCAGCAAGAAATGGGGCACGTGTTCTGGAGGAAAGAACCTGGGACCAGGTGTGGAGATAGGAGAGCAGGTAGGCAAGGGAGGAAGAAGGGAGGCTTCACTGGATTCTGGATGAACCCAGAGGGATCTAACAGAAAGATTTTGCAGTAATCACCTCAGTGACACAGGCCTTGTGCCAAGGCTTTTCACAAATTCACTTACTTGAGAAGCAGGTGTCATTATTATCCCCTTTTCACAGGGGCTGAAATCAAGGCACAGAGAGGTAAATAATTTGCCAAAAAGTCACATAGCTCATAATCACAAAATAAAGATCTGACTCTAGGGAGTTCCGATATCTGTGCCTTTCACTTTTGTGCCTCAGTTTCCTTATCTGTACAAAAGTTGCTGATAACAGTCCTCCCATCACAGAGTTGTTTGTTTGTTGCCAGGTTACATGAAGAGGCACAAGCATTTCCTTCCTCTTTTCCAGGAAATCATAACATTTTATTTAAAAATATAAAATGATGAACATGCATTTTGATGCTGAACAATTTGAAA
This sequence comes from Desmodus rotundus, assembly GCF_022682495.2. NCBI lineage: Eukaryota > Metazoa > Chordata > Mammalia > Chiroptera > Phyllostomidae > Desmodus > Desmodus rotundus. The sequence continues at coordinate 33,947 of NW_026527665.1, read as the reverse complement.
AAAGGTTAACTATGGAGATACACTAATCAAATCACTTCACCATGAATAGATGAGCTCTGTGGGAACCAAGTTCCAGGTTGCTCCAGTCTGTTCTTCAATATTTATAGAAAATGAATAAGAGGGGACAGCTCCTTTGTGGCTCAGTCACTAATTCAACAAATCACATAAAGGGAAGGAAAAGGCTGCAAAACATTAGACAAACTCATGAAACTAGGTTCTGACTATTAAGATCATTGACATCCTTACCACATGCACAGTGCAATAGCCTGATATTATTCACTAAGTACCAATGGATGTTGCAACATATGGTAAACAGCAGAAAGGGTGCAGGGCTCAGAATCTAAATTAGACACAACATATTTAACATGGAAAACGATTTGGGGTTTTTTTTTTATTGATGACTTCTAAAGTTAGAGTTTTTAAAAAGTTGAGACTACCTCGTATTTAAGAAAGAACAGTAAGAACTGTTCTTATATGAGATGTCACAAAGCTTGTTTCAGAAGTCAATGATGATTTACAAAAAAAAAAAAGATTTAACCAACTAAAATCTATTTCAATATGTTTTTATAAGATATACTAAATGTGAGAGACATAAAAATGAATTCATTGGAGAGAAAAAAGAAGACCCAGCATTTTCAGTATTCCTTGAAAGAATCATGGGATGACAGACTCAGTCACTTCTTGTCCCAGGTCACCTGCCTCTTGCCATCCCAGGAAATGAGAAGGGACCCACTACTGACAGACAACTGTCTCCCCTCTGAGTAAGGGTTGTAAAAGGAAGCTATCTGGTGATGCAAATACTTATAAAACGAACAAACCTTGTATACGAAAGTTCTGCAATTCCAATTCAACTCTGTTTACCAGGAACAATTCAGCAAAACCCGGTATCTCAGAGATTAATCATCCACATCCCATCAGCTCACCATTCTTCCACATCCGGTTCCACTTCTTTTCCTGCTACTTATATTTCTGTGTATGGATTTTTGTCTCTTCCCTGTTTCTCTAAACTGTTGTCCTTACAGTGTTTCCCCTTCCACCTCCCCTGCTTTTTCTCCCCTTTTCTCTGTTCCTGTCTCTACACCTGTTCTGAGAACCTCATGGAACCTATTTCACCTTCACTTGCACTTTCTCCCTGATCTTTCTGATTGCTCCCATCTGCATACACCTCTGAGTCTGTCTCCACGCGTCCCATGCCTGTGCCCCCTCTGTGGCCCCTGTTACAGTCTTTCCTGTCACCCCCAGCGGGCTTATTCAGTGCTGTTTCTCCCTCTGATCCGTCACCCCCAAACCCCCTTTCTGTCCCTGTTCTCGCTCCCCCGACTCGACTCTTCTCCTCAGAACCACTCCCTACGCCTGAAGGGCCTCACCCTCTGCTGCCCCCACGTCAGCTCCCCTCGTCTCTCTGGGGCTCCCCCGTCTGCTCCGCATTTCTCCCCCGTCTTCCTCCTCAGGCTCCTTTCCCCCCTTACCTTTTCACTCCTGCGTGGCGACCCCGTCCTTCCCATATCCCCTTTGTTGCTGTCTCTTAGGGCCCCTCACCGACATCTTCACCCCCTCACGCGTCCGTCTCTCTCATTCCGTCTTCAGATCCCCTCACAGGTTCGTTCCGCCGCTTTCCGGCCGCCCCTTGGCCGTCACCGCTTCCTCAAAGCCCCTCCCCGCGTGGGGCAGGTCACTTCTGGGGACACCATGTTCTCCGGTCCTAAGTCCCAGCCCCTGGAAAATGTGCTCTTCCTGGGGCTGGGGTCTCATTAAAGGTGCGGCAGGTGGGGAGGGTCTGCAGATCCCCAGGGCGGGGTGCAGTCCGGGCTCCAGAGGCCATGAGCTGCGAGGAGGGGGGAGGGGCGCAAAAGGTTTGACTGCATCTCCCGATACTTTTAAACAGAGCGGGGTGCAAGGGCTGCCCAGGGGACACCTTTAAGCAGATAAACCACGTGGCAGGCGGAGCCCCAAGGCCCGAAGGCGAGAGACCACGGGCCGGACGGCCTCACAGTTTTCCGGAAAGGAACGCTGACCGTCCGCCCGGCAGCAAAGCGGTCAGGGCACCAACGTGGCCACGGTTAGAGTATCTCGAGGGGACGCCGGACTCACCGCTGTAGGAAGTGCACGTTCGGGGGTTTCAACGCCTGTAGTGACCGTCAGACTTTATGCGTGTAGAAATGTGAACTGAGACGCTCAGGTTTGCACCAGCAATACTGAAGCCAGAAAGGCCAGCGTACCTTGCCATACTCCACAGCCACTTCCGGGTCTGTAAGAATCTGCGGGTGCGCGCTGCCTGAAAGGCCGGATCAGGGGTGTGTCCTGGGCCCACCATTCCAGCCTGGAGGAGGCGTGAATTATGGCCGGGCCAGACTCCAGACGGCGGGAAGGTGGGGCGGAGTGATGTAGGGGCGGGGCCTGGATTTAGCTTTGCACTCAGGGGGTCTCTTATTTTCTCAATTTTGGAACCTGTTCTATTTCTTTCCTGACAAGTGGAGCTGAGCGCCTTTCTGCGTGCTTTAAGTTGATGTTCCAAATAGTTTAAGGTAAAAGCTTAGAGTTGTGTGCGCCATGTTATGTTGAAAGCTGAGATGTCTATTTTTAACAGGTGTAAACTTTTTGCGAAGATGGGACAAAGGTTGGATCCAGAAATGACTATCACGTGCAATTTGAATTTAATCCATTGCAGCGTTATTTACAATAGCCAAGATCTGGAAGCAGCCCGTGTCTATTAGTAAGTGGATTAGTGAATAAAAAGGCTGTGGTTGGCTGAAAAGTCTGTTACAGCTTTTCCATACAATGGCTCCAGTAGTGCTTAGTTGTCTTAACTTCATGTGAAACAATTTTGGTAGATTGTATTGACAGTTGTGATACCAGTGTGCATTTTTTAAAAAGTATCAAAATTGGCGAATTTTTGTGCAGCCATTTTAATAATGAAGATGACAGGAGACACGCAACATTTTCATTCTATTACGGCTTTATTATTTCAAGAAAGGTGAAAACGCAACTGAAATGCAAAAAGACTTGTGCGGTGTATTGAGAAGGTGCTGTGACTGATGGAAGATGTTTTAGCCCCTGTCAGTGTGGTTCAGTGGTTTCAGTGGTTGGAGCATTGTCCCATAACCAAAAGGTTCCAGGTTTGATTCCCAGTCGGACCATGTGCCTAGGTTGCGGGTTCATCCCTCAACCTAGGATGTGATCCCAAGTGACCCTGGTCCAGACATGTACAATTCCTGGTCCTGGCACTGATCCCCAGTGTGGATGCACATGGAGACAACCAATCCATGCTTCTCTCTCATCCATGTTTGTCTCTCTCCCTTCTTCTCTCTCTCTGTCTCAAAAAGCTAAAGAAAAGTCCTTGGGTGAGGATTTTTAAAAAATGTTTTAGCAGCACTCCTCTCTACCCATTAGAAGCCAATAGCGGGAGATAGCCGACATACTCAAAATATCCAAATCAATGAAGTTACTGGTGAAAATGGAAAACATGTGTTTTATTTTACAGAAAAACTAAACAGGCTTTTGGGCCTACCCAATACTACTCCATAATAAAAGAGGGAGAGGAGAGGGAGAGGCCTGAAGAGGAAGAGCAATCAGGGCAGTGTGGCTCATCCTGGCCCCACCCGTCTTGTCGCCTGTGCAAGCTCCAGGACCAAGGGCCTAGGGCAGCCAACTTCAGCTCCCACAGAGGCTCAGGCTTGCAGAGCAAGCACAGCCTGCAGTGGGGGATGATCAGTAACTGCTCCTCACAAAATAGAGCCATGCTTTCATTTGATTCTCCCCACTGCAACTTCATAGAGGTGGAGTCAACCTCTAGGTGGAGAAGCCAGGACTTAATGGGATCACAGGGCCAGTGGGCCTTTCCAGGTGTCCCATGTCTGAAGCACTTCTCAAGTGAGAGCTGATAGGTTAAAAGGGCTATGTGATCTCAGACCACATAAGGAGGGAATTTCTTCAAAAGCAAGACAAGCCATAAAGAAACCTTGAGCTATACTCAGCAGACTAATTATTAGTAATCTGTTAGTTGTTTTGGAACTATTGTTTTCCTAATAGATATAATATGTAATTATATAACATATATTCTATTTATATAAGTATTACATACTTATCCTAAAATATGAATAAAACAATTATGTCGGTTGTTTTTAACCACTAAACACAGATTTCCCACTAAAAACTAAGATTTTCAACATAAAAGATAGAAGTAAAAAATGACACTGAACAGGTCTGGGGTAAGGCATTTTGCATTTCTAACAAGCACCCAGGGGATGCTAAGCTGTTGATCCAAAGACTACATCCGTGTCAAGATTCATGAGTTCATAAGAGATGATGGTTTGTAGACTTCTTTCATTTGGTGTTTTTGTCTGGTCTTAGTGTCAGGGTAATGCGGCCTCAGAATGAGTCAGGAAGTGTATCTTCCCCTTCTGCTTCTCGGAAGAGTTTGTGAAGAATCAGTATTCTTTGGAGTGTCCTTTTGGTGTATCTGCCCCACAATGAAGAGTTGTCTTAGACTACACATTAAATGCATCGTGACACGTAATCACAAAAAAGTCTCGTAATGTTTTAAGTAATTTATGATTTTGTGTTGGGCTGCATTCACAGCCATCCTGGGCTGCATGTGGCCCACGGGCCGCAGGTTGGACACTCCTGCTTTGATAGAATTTAGTGAAGTCATCTGGGCCTGGGATTTTCTGTGGACAGTTTTTTGATTAATTCAATATATTCCTAACACACGAATACTCCTGCTGTGATTTCTATTCCATGTAAGAGAGTAAAACTCTCAACAGCAATCTAAGTCAAGCTTTGTCATTATAGCGGCTCAGGTTGAGTTCAGGTTTTGCCCCCAATGACTCATTAAAAAGCCTACAAGGATTTCCACATTTTGCATCACGGCTAAGAGATCAGGACCTGTTTCCTACAGTGCTTTCCCTTATTTAGCTTGTAGGGCCAGCTTCCCTCCTTGGCTGGGCCCTAGGAGGATCTTAAGCTTCCAAAGAATTTTTATGTCTGGATTTGTGAAGTTGTGAACTGGTCAGTCTGCAAGACCCCCACACCACACACCCAACACATTGGGTCTGTTCCCCCTTCTGGAAAACACAGCTGCACAGGGGACTACAGGGAGTGCTGGGAGACTTCCTCCAGGTAGGAGGGGCAATAACAGGGCATGTGGTAAGCCTGCAGATGTTTTGATTAGATGGGAGGATTGGAGGGACAGGGCCTTCCTTCCTGACACTCCTTGAGGGTTTGAAAAGGAGTAGTGTTAAGTCCACCACCTCAATCCCTCTGTCCTCTCTCCTTGGCCACAACCCTAGCTGAGGCCCTGACCTCACTCTTCAGGACTGTCACCCCCGCTACCTCCCTGGTCCCCTGGCCTTGCTTGACCCCAGAAGGATCTTCCCAAGTCTCACTGGACCCTATTCCTTGTAGCCAAGTTCAAGATCTTCACCCTGTTATCTGGAGGCTCTTTGGGATCTGGCCCCTACATCCTTCTCCATGCCCACCTGTACCATGCCATTTCTCACTTACTCCATTTCCCGTACTGGATTACTTGTTTCCCTTACGAGTAGAAGGAAGGTGGCTTTGCAGTTTCATGACATAACCAAAAGGTTGGAGATGCGGAGACATGTGGTTTTATAGGAACAAAGGACGTTTTCCAGGTGGGAGTGGTGAGGCTGGGGACACTTGAATCCTGGTTGCCAAGGTGACTGCACTTTTCCTTTTAGTACCCAAAACCAGGTGTCACTGAGTTCCAATCTGTCTCCTTAGGAATCTTTTTACTGTTTCCCTTTTTACCCTCCACCTCCCTCACTCCATGGTACATGCTCCAGCTCAAAATTCCTCTCACTTAAACTAGAATCCTCCCGGGCATGTCTCCCCCGTCGATTCTGATGCTGTCACTCCTTTGCCAAAACACCCTGTGGCTGTTGTCTTCCAGCATAATGTTGAAATCCTCACCTTGCTCCAAAATGTTCTATGTACTCTGAAATCAGCCTCAACTCCTTGTGCTGTTGGTCCCTGCCCATGTGAGTAGCACAGCTAAGATGGAACTTGGTCTGTCACTGCATTGTGTGGGGCACACTGCTCCACTGGCAGGCCTGCTGAGCCACGCCTGCAGGTTTTCACATCTTGGCAGGGACCCTCCGCACTGACTCTGGGCTTGACCACATGGTTGGTTGGTTTTGGCTTGTGGTGCAAAAGCACTTTTCAACTGGGATCTGTTCTCTTGGAAACTGCTTTGGAGACATATGCTATCAGGTAAAGAGGTCCAGCCACCCTAGACAGGTTACATGGGACAGATGCTGTCCCAGCAGGCCTCAGCTCAGGTGCCAGCCATGGGAGTGAGAAAGTCATCTCAAACATCTCAGCCCCAGGAGACACCACAAGGAACACTAGGACCTTCCAACTGAGCAGAGTCTGGACTACAGAATTATAAGGAAGAATACATCTTTATTGTTTGAAGTCACTAAGCTTTGGGGGTGAGTTGTTGTGCAGTAAAATATAACTGAAACACCATGGGCCATTCATTTGAATGTTCCTTCAATAATTACTGGTAGGCTGCCTGCTAAAGCTGGAACATTCAACATCATGCTGAAAGTGATATCGCCCCTCCAACCCCCACTTCCCGCTCTCATGAATTCTTCAGTCACTCAAGTCCTTCAGGTATTTATATCCTAGGAAAGGTACATCTGTGTTAGGCTAGGCGCATGGCCACATTGAGCTTAAACCACAGGCCTTGCCCTTATGAAACTAACATAAAATAAGCAAATAATGGGGAAAACAGGGTTTCATTCACCCTCATTCCTCCAGGACCCAAACTGGGCCTAAACTAACAAACAGTAGGGACTCACTAACATAGGGACTGAGCTGGTGAAATCACCTTGCCACCCAATATACCAATTTCCCCTCCACCCTGCTGAGCCAAATTTCACTGAAGTATCACATCCTCATGTCCACTGTGAAACCTTACATGCACCGCCATCCACTAAGTCTCTTGCTCCTCTGTCCAGGACTCACTGGCCCCTGCCATCAGTTAGAATTCAGGTGACCTGCAAGTGATGAAACCCCAAACGAACAGTCACTCAAACAGTTTAACTCAGCTAGGTTAACTGATACCGATATGGGTCGTCACAGCGTCAGGACCAATGCTCTTCTGATCCTGTTCTGTTCACACTGATTGGCCAGAATTTACTTACCTGCCACACCAAATTTCAAGAGACCTAGGAAACTGCCTAAATTCAGGCAGTCATCTCTCCTGCTCTGTTACAGCCCTGATTATCCTGAGACCCTCCTGAGGGCTCAGCCCAAAGGAGGTTCTCTGGCAAGTCAGAGCTACCCTGACTGACTGCTTCTCTGTGCCAGGCACCACTACCCACCCGACATGCATGAACTCATTTAGTCTTCACAACTGGCCCTACAGTCTAGATGCTACAGTTACTCGTTTTATAAAGTACAAAACCAAGTTCAGAGAGACTGGGTAACCTACTCGTGGTTACACAGCTCTTAATGGAAAGAACTGGGATTTGGACCTAGGCAGTCTGGCTCCAAGGCACCTGCTCTTCACCACCACCAATGTCTGCAAAACTGAACTGAGTACGGGACGCTGCTGGCCAGCGCCACCTCAGGGACCCTCTATTCCGTAGGCTGGCTGCACTCCCCACAGGAATCCCATGCCCAGTAATTGGGGCTTTCCCCAGAAACAGCAGAGACCATGGCCCTGATATGGAGCCCCCTCCTACATGCTAGTGACAGACCAGAGGACCAGCTACTTCTAGACCTTTATTTCTTTGTGAAAAGGGGAAAAAAGAATAAAATAAAAATGGCACAGTTGACACAAAAAAAACCACTGAGGGGGAGGAAGGGAGGTGAAGTAGATTGGGGAGGGGTCCCCATTACAGCAGCAGGAACCAGTGACCCAGGATGCTCACCGCTCTCCCTCCTCAGGTAGGAGTGGCCACCCCTTCCTCCCAGGGTCACTGCCCTGTTCCACCTTGTACTCCCCCAGCCCCTTGGAAGGTAGACAGTAAGAAGTCAGATTCCCAGGCTGGGGAGAAGAGGAACCGTGCTGGGGTGGGGCCTGGGGTCAGACCATGCACAGGGAGTGACAGCCAAAGGCCCCCTGCTGTCTCCCAAAGGAGGGAACTTGGGGCCTGGGGGTGGACACCAGAGGCCGGCGTTGGCTCCTCTTCCAGCATCAGGCGAGAGACAGAACTGGGGGAACAGGAACAGGCGGGAGTCAGAACCACAGCTAGCCCGCCCACAACTGCTCCTGTATCTCCCCTGCCAGGAGCTGCCGCTCCCAGGCCTTGGCCCCTCCTTGCACACCACCCTCCCGCTGGGTCTCCGCTGGGTCTCCGAGTTCTCAAAGCCTTACCAGTCAGGGCCTCCTGAGCAAAGTACTTGACATCCACATCCTGGTCCTGGGTCAGCTTCTCTAGGATGGGCTTGACTTCACTCTGCAGCGTGCTGGAAGGGGAAGGGGAAGGCAAAAGAAAAGGTGAGCTGGGCAGGGCTGGGGGCATGAGGTGCAGACACAGGCTCACACGAGAATTAAGAGGTCTCTGGGCCCAGAACAGGAACAGGAAGGTCAGACAATCTGGGCAACAGGGGCACAGAATCACAGAACCCACAAGTCTCTGAGGTCAGTGGATGGATGTCTTGCATCTATTTAACTTGTTTACTGAGGCCTACTGAGGATGAGATGTGAACAAAGGTAAATCCAACACTCTTCATTCTTGCCCATGAGGAGCTTGGGCTAGGAGTGAGTCAAAGCCAACTGATGGTAAGAAACAGAGGAGAGGCAAGTGCTAAAAGGGAAGTACTTGACCCTCCGAGAGCCCAGGGGAGGCATCTGCTGTCCTGGAAGGACAGCACAGACAGTCCATTGTGTTGGGAAATGAAAGGTGTACTTCAGAGAGGCACTAGAAGTTGTGAGGTGGTGTCCTGGACCAGACGCAGAGAAAAGACATCAGAGAGGCAGGCATCATGGGTCCCCTTCCAGGTGACAGACAGCTCCTCTCCTTCCCCATATATTCATTCTCGCTTCTATCATCTAGATCTGTTCTATTTTTTAACTTGATATAAATGAAATCACAGGATACATTTTTCCTGGGTCTGGCTTCTCATCCAACAAAATGATGAGTCATGTGAGTCAGCTTCATTGTCGAGTAAAGCAGTTTCTTTTCACTGATGAATAGTCTTCCTTGTATGAATAAATCAGTTTACCCACTGTACTGTTGTTGGGCTCTTGGGTTGTTTCCATGTCAGGGACAATGTGAGTAAAGCTACCACAAACATTCTTCTGTTAGAAATAAACACTCATCTCTCTAGGATATATACCCAGGAGTGGATGTGCTGGCTCACAGGGCATACCTTCACTAGAATTTCACCAGTTTTCAAGAGACTGCTCCCATCCACAGCCCCGCCTGCAGTGTACCAACACCAAACGACTGAGTTTTTTACAGTTTAGCCATTCTGGGGTGTGTTTTCACTTGCATCTTCCTGGTAACTAGTGATGTTGAGCGTCTGATCATATGCACATTGGCTATGTGGGAATCTCTTTTGTAAGCACACCTGCTCAAGTATCTTTTTTTAAGGTGTCCTGTCGGGAGCGTGCACTGCAAATGCCTCCTCCTGGCCAGTGGCTTGCTCCCATAAACTCTCACAGTGCTCTCTCAATGAAGTTCTTCATTTTACTGCGGGACAACTTATTAATTTTTTCCTCTGGTGAGCTTTTTAAAAACCTGTGCCTATTACAAGTATTGAGGATATTTTCTGATGCTTTCTTCTAAGATATTTTTTTCCCCTTGATCTTTCTGATTCTGTTATCTCTAATTTTATGCACTCAGGTGAGTGGTTTTCCTCCCACATGCCTACCAAACTAACCCAGCCACCTATGGAAAACACCCACTTTCTTCCCTGAACTGCAGTGGCACGAGCTGAATACACACAGGTCTGTTTCTGTGCCCTTGATCCTGTCCCACTGGCCACTCGAATGCTGTGCCAACACCTCACTTTTTACTTATAGCAGTGTCAGAGTGAGTCTGGTATCTGGTAGTGCAAGAGTTCCAACTCCGTTCCTCTACAGGATCTCCTTGGCTTTTCAGACCTTGTGTTTCCATGTAAATTCCAGAACCGACCTGTCACTGCTGAGATTACACTGAACCTACTGACGCTGACTGAGATTACAGTGAACCTCTACATGAATTTGGGGAACTACCCCATCCAAAAATATTATGTAGATCTTTTTTAAGTTCTCAAAGCAGTGGTTTTATAGCTTTCACTAGAGGTGTACACATCTTTCATTAACTTGACCCCTGGGCATTTCATGGTTTTGGTGCCCTTATAAATTACACACACACACAGATATTTGTATTTGTTAATTTCATTTTCTAATGATTTGTTGTTAGTATATAGACCTGCCACCCTCTCACCCCTTCCCACTAGGTGAGGTAGGTCATGTGAATTCTCACTCTAGACCTGAGGAAACTGACACCTTGGGAAGAAGAGACCCACCACAATGACACAGAAAGGGAGGAGCAGTGCAGGGTCTCAAACTCTAGGCTCTGTCTTCAGAGGTCAAAAATTAAGATGACCAGACTTGCCCCGCCAGCATTTAAGGGTCAGTACAGGCCTCACCTGTTGTCCAGGATGGGTCCTATCTTCTGCAGGGACTTGGCCACATTGAAGCGCACGTTGGCAACAGGGTCCCCAGCCATACGCAAGACTGTGGGCAGCATGTGCTTTGTGGTGATGTCCTGCCCACAGACCTCAGAAAGCACCTGGGGATGAGTGGCAGAGGGGTGATTATCCAAAGTTCATAGCTAACTCCCACTTCCCTCTTCTTCTGACCAGACCACCCCAGTGATCACCAGGCCTGAGGATAAAGCTAACCAATATAGGGACTCTGAGCCCAGAGTTACCCTCCCAGGGGACAATTTATCTTCCTGAAGTTCCCATCTCCCCTAACACCTTCCTAACACCACTATCTCCCGGCCCAGGTAACTCCCAGCCTAGGTGGTCCGGGACCCATCCCCAGACTTCCCTTCATCCTCTGGGATGGGCTTGATTCCTAAACCCCGGGACCCCCTTCCTTAGTTCAGTGGTCTCCAAGGTGAGACATGGGTATAAATTATCTGAACACTTAGTTATAACTATTTTTAAATGTTATTTCCTTTTGCCCTGGCTGATGTGTCTCAGTAGATCGAGTGCTAGCCTGAGAACCAAAAGGTTGCTGGTTTGATTCTCAGTCAGGGCACATGCCTGGGTTGTGGGCCAGGTCCCCAGTTGGGGGTGTGCGAGACGCAACCAACTGAAGTTTCCCTCACACTTCGTTGTTTCTCTCCCTCTTTTTCTCCGTCCCCCCCCTCTCTGAAATTAGTAAATAAAATCTTTTTTAAAAAAAGAACACATTTTTAAAAATGTTATCCTTTTATTTCTAGCCACATGTATGGTTTATTTGTAGTGACCAGGAAGGAGCACTTGCTCTCATTACATAACCGTTCTAAGCCCTCTGCATGTACAACCAGGTTATCGTCACAGCCTGATGAATGAAGTGCTGTGATTGCCAGCACAAATCCTTTCCAGATGAGAAACCTCAAGCACTTAGAAGTGAGGTCTGCTTCCCTAGGTCCGTAGCAAATACATGCAAGAGCTAGAATTAGAAAGTAGGTCTGTGCCCTGGCTATTGTGGCTCAGTTGGTTGGCGCATCAACACATAAACTGAAAGGCTGCGGGTTCAATCTCCATTTGGGGCATAAACAAGAGGCAACCAATCAACTTTTCTCTCCTCCTCGCTCTCCCTCCCGTCCCCCCTCTCTAAAATCAATAAGCACGTCCTCAGGTGAAGATAAAAAAAAATAAAAAATAAAAATTAGGTCTAAGCCCTGCCGGGTAGCTCAGTTGGTGAGAGTTTTCTCCCAATCAAGGTGTCAGGTTCGATCACCAGTCAAGGCACATGCAAGAATCAACCAATGAATGCATGAGGAAGTGGAACAACAAACTGATGTTTCTCTGTTTCTCCCTCTCACTCACTTCTCTCTCTAAAATCAATAAAAAAAACAGGTCTGACTCTAGAGCCTGCACACTTTCCCATTCTATCATAAACAAATATGCATGACAATGTGTGGGGAAAGGAGAGGGTGCTCAGAAAGGTTTGGCTATCACTGCTTCAACAGGTCAAGCACCCCTCCATTGTCCTGGGTTTCCCACCAGGCAGGTCCCATCCCCCTAGAAGCCCTGAGACTCTGACTGGGGGAGCCCCAACCTCTGGCCTACAGTCTCCTAGGGTTACATCCCTGCCAGCCCAGGTACCCACCACTTCCCCACTCCTAAGCCAACTGTCTCCCTTGAGGACCCTCCACCCTCCCTCTCCCAGGCATGCCTAGTTCCTAGGGTTAGGCCGGTGGGTAGGTGGGGGTGCTCACATTGATGCAGAAGAGTGTGGTCATGCGGTGCAGGTAGTTGGGATCCCCAGACATGGCCAAGACCTTGGGGATGATAGTGGCATGGGCCCACTCCTTCCCAAACTTCTCCACCAGCTTCTTCAGGTTGCTGGTGGCCGCCTCGCGGATGGCATAGACTGCAGGAGATCAAGGGGGACACAGCAGGGATTCAGAAGGTGAAGGACTGATGTGTGTGGGATCCAAGAGCCAGTCTCTACTGCCTCGTGAGCAGCCCCTAGGTCTCAGGCCCCAGGTGACCCAATAGCTCGTCACAAAAGGGCTCTCTACACACTAAATGTGGGCTTTTCTTTTCATGCAGTATCCTCTCAACAGCCCCAAGACGAAGGTTCCATTACTGGCCTCGTTTTATAGATGGGCCAAAGGGCTTTAAGAAGTGATATGCTCAGGCAAAGAATTTAGTGCTTAGCACTTGGAATGGTGCCTGATACAGACAAATGTCAACTTCTATTTTTTTTACCAGTCTTAGTGAAAAGAGTGAGCAATGCTCACAGTGGCTCTAAAATGCTGGGATGAGAAGTCCCACATTTTATAGAAAGTGTGGTAGGTGACTTGCTTAACAAGCATCAAAAGCCAGGAGGTGCAATTCAAACCCAGGCCTGTCTGCTCAGTGGCCCTCGGACTCTCCACTATACCAGGCGGGCCCTGGGTGATCTGTTATGTCCCCCTCCAACCCTACACCTCTCCAGGATTCTAAAAAGCAAGAGAATTGGCCCATATCTGATGAGCATCTGATGCACAGGAGAGTGACTCCAGCCTGCTCACTCCCTGCACTGGCCCCAGCCAACCTGCCACCCATATTCCTGGAGCCCCATCTCCTCCTCCAGCCCACCGGAGGCACTCACCATGATCCACGAGCCAAGCCATGCACAAGGAGTTGAGTTTCTCATCAAAAAACTCCACCCCCTGCCGGAGAAAATGAGTTAAGGGATGGAGGGAGTCTGGGTGGTTTCCAGCAAGTCCCCACACAGACAGACAGACATACACTTCTCAGCTTCTCCGGAGGGGCTCCTTTCCCTTCTTTTCCTAGTTGAATTCTATGCATATTCCAGGGCCCTATTTCCTGTGTCCCTTCCTCCTACTCCCTTCACAGTCCTCACAGCCTGCAGTGCCAGTCACAGTTCCCTTGTCTCACTGTACCATCACTAGGCCCTGGCAGTTCCTCCCCTGGCAGTGTGCCTGGCACCTGGCCTCCTCACTCACCAGCTGTCCAGCTAATAGGGGCATGTACTCAATGATGGCCAGCCGCACTCGCCACTTGGCGTCCTCAGCCAGTTCCACAATGGCAGGGAGCAGGGACTGGGACAGCTGCCGGATGCCAATCACCTCATTTACGCAGTCCAGGTTGGAGATGATGTTCAGCCGCACCTCTGGGCACTGAGGAGAGGACAGGAGGGTTCTGAGAGCATGCACTGCACATGGTGACCCAGGGCAGGGTGAAAAGAGCTCAACAGCACCAACTCTGTGTAACAAACATCTCCTGAGGACCTACTACTGCCCAGGCCCAGCTCTCAGCCCTGGGGACACATTAAAGGCACTCAAGAAGCAAGCAACATGGATTATCAAGGGAAGCAGCTTTTCAAATCTCGTAAACAGCACAAGAAATGTTCAGCTATTTTGAAGGACTTGCAGGACTCATAGTATAAAAACATGGAACCCTGGAAAATATAAACATGTAATAATCCCACTATGCTGTTTGCTAGCTGGGAGCCCTTCTGGATATCAAACTGTCACAAGGAAACATCCATCCAGCCTCAAAGGGTGCGTAAGGCTATTCAAGTGCCTACCACAGAGTGTGATCCACAAATGGCTTAACACTGTGGGAGCTTATCATGATCATTTCTATTACTTTTATTTTCTCTGCTAGTCCTTGAGCTCCGTAAGGAGCACGTCTCATTCAACCTTCTCTCTCTCTAGTACCCAGCATAGTCTATGGTCCATAGCAGGTGCTCAATCCATTGCTGCTGAAAGAATGAACAATGAAATAAAGTATTTTTAAACTGCCTGTTGACTACCAATATTATGAGCACTGATTTATAATACATATATATAAACCCCATCTACCTTCCATAAAGTATGTGAAGCAACTTACAAGACAAGGCACATGAACACAATTAATTCTTGTTAATTGAAACAGAAGCTCTACCAGATCCTTGTCCTACGTCACATATTCTGGACAGTAGACCCACCAGCTAACAATCCTTTCTGACGCGAATCAAGTAAGAAATGAGTCAATGAAGAAAGTAAGCAAGTACGCAGCGCAATGAAGGGTTACTCAGCAGACTGGCACATTCCAAAGGTTGGTCTCTAAGCTCCTGGACTATTCTGCCTGGTTAGTGTTTGTTTACCTGGGCTCCTGGGGCCAAGCCAGATAGACTGTGCTAATAACCCAATTTATGCTGGGGACCTGGGGCCATGAACTCTGAGGGAGTGCAGACACAGTAACTAACTAAGGTCAGCCAGGCTGGTGGCTCCATCCCAGGCTGAGGTGAACTTCCCTAGCAGCAGCACTTCGTGACGCCACACATCATTAGTGGGAGATGTGAGTGCTGTCCATGTGACTCCAGGGGTGGAGGACCACCGGAAGCTGGTGGCCCTGTACCTCCCTGGCTGCGGGACTTCACTCTTTCCTCAACAATAGCCTTGGGATTCCTTCCTAACACCCGCATCTATTCCAGCTCCTCCATTCACCAGATTTAAGTCCACACTCCTTCTCTCTGGCTGGGGCCCATGAGACCCTCAGCCATTGCCTAGCACTCTCTCTCCTTTTATACCCCAGGCCAACTAAGCTAGGGATGCTCACATGACTGGCTCTGGTTAATAGGGTACAGGGGTGTGAGTAGGCTGATGGGTGCCCTCTTTTGGGCACTGCTCTTACAGGTCTAGGCCTGCTGCTGTCCAGTGCCTTCTCCCTTCATGCTGGCTGGGAGGGGCCAAAAATCAGAGCAGCCGCCTCAGACCCGGAGGGCGCTGAGGAAGGCAGAGCTAAATGCCCATGTAGGCCCACCCACCTCTGGACTATTGTGAGAGAAACAATTCTCCGTCTTATTTAGGCCACTGTATTTTGGGGGCTTAGCGTGTACCGCAATAAACATAAACCTGTACTGTCATGGAATCACCCACATGTCTCTCTCCACTGCCAATCTCTGAGGATCAGAACCTTCCTGTCTTATTCTGGTACTTCCAATGCCCAGGAAAAGGACTAGCACAGAGTAAGGGCATGCAAGACAACTGCCCAATAAACGAACGAGTGACTGCAAGTCCATCGAGCCCACATTCACTCATCAGAGATCTGGGCGTCTGGGGATTCTAGGAGACAACTGGCCAATCTGAGAAAACAGCTGACCCACCACCAGTTGCCTCTGCAAACCTGAGTTCGGAGCCTGCCCAGTGCCCTTACCTCATCCTTCAGCTGAGCCAGGAAGAGGGGCAGGAGGTGCTCAATGGTGTTGTCTTTGCCCAGGATGGGAGAGAGGCCCATGATGACAGAGGCCAGGGCCGATTTGACATGTTGGTTGGCATCGGACACCAGCTCCTGGGAGGGAGAAGGGGCAGCCATGGGATTAGTGGCCAAATATACTCCAGTGCCTACGAAGCTTGAGTCGTGGTCTGCTTTTGCCCTTGTCACTCTTGGTGCAGAGTCAGCTTAGGTTACAAGGGGAATTATGATTTCCTTCATGTCCCACCTGCTTTGAGTTCAATGACCCCTGCTCTGGCAGTCCCCATCTGATCCCAAAGCACTGTGGATATGGGGACTCAGTGGCCTTTGAGGGGGAAGCACTCCCATGTTGAAGCTCAGCTCCCAGTCTCAGATTTTGCCTCCCCTCAGGGTTCCCAACTACCCAAGGTGGCCTAGTCCTAGAAGGCTGGGAACTCAGTTTGCATCTGGCTGTCCCTAAAACCCGATCTCCACCCTTCTGTTTGGCAGGCTCCAGTCTGCTCTATTTCTCCCCCTAAATCCCCTTTACCTTGATACAGGGCAAGATCTGGGTCATGATCACATTCTCCCGACAGTCAGCTGAGAGATTTTCACAGAATTCTGTGGACAGGGGAAGGGAGGAGGGAGCAGTGAGACCTGATGTCCTGGTTCTACCCCCACCCACTTGCACCTCCTGGCCCCCACCCACTTGCAGTGTTCTGGTTGCCAGCACCAACCTTTGACCTTGTGGGAGGCTGCGGCCCTCACCTCAGCCTCACAGTCTTTCATCAGGTTCTGGAAGGCAGGGACCAGGTCTGTCTTGGTGATCTCAGGCCCCACGGCTTTCTGGAGCTGCAGAAAGGGCAGGAGGTGAGGGAAAGTGAGGAGGTTTGGCAAGCACTCTGGGCAAATGAGACCAAAGTCAAAATTAAAGGTACCAGAGTTAGGGGCAAAAGTATGACCCTAAGCATTGCCAAGACCTAATCCTGGCCCAGGGGGTGACTCCAGGCAAGTCTCTGGGACTATGAGCTGAGGTTTCCTCACTGTGTGGGGAAGCTGAGCAGGAGAGTTATGAGTATGGCTCTACAGTCCAATTGCCTGGCTCAAATTTACTTATCAAGTTCAACTGTGTGAACCTGAATGGGTCAGTTGACATCTCCAATCCTGTTTCTTCCGAAGCAAAATGCAGACCACAAGGGTACCTACTGCATGGTGGTGGTGTGTCTACATGAAAAATAGTAAGAGACCTCCATACGGCTCAGGCTATTTGGGCTGGGTTTTCCGTTACCTGATCCAAAAACATTCTGATATAGTGGCTCTCGCTGTTTGATTTACGCACTTTTTTTTTTTTTCTTTTTTAAAGATTGGTTACCAGAAGCACTTAGGTAATTAAGGGGCAAGAAGGCATGCTGGGCCCTGCCTGTCCTGACACCAGGGTTCTCCTGCAAAGCTGGGTCTTGAAGACCTGGTAGGCAACAGGGTGGTTTGAGGCTTAGAAGGAAATAAACAAGTAAAGATCTTGGAGGGCCTAATGCTACCCTGGGCAAACGTCACCTTGTATTCATATAACAGATGCACTGTTTAACCACCTAAGATCCCTGCCCTCACAGAGCTGAGCTCTTATCTAACCCCAGTGTGAACCAGGTCACGCTGTCCAGGGGCCAAGGACAGGAAGGAGCTTCTTTCACTGTGATGCTGAGGCTCCCAGCAGAACTGCGGCAGCACAGCCACGTTGTACTAACATTTTCGTAGAGGAAAACGGATGATCCTGGGAAATGTCATCCTCAGGCTCCAAGTCCTTCCAGCAAACACCAGGGGAAATATTCATACAGAGACAGGGAGCCAAAGGGTAGACTGGCTCTGAGGCCTCTCTGCTTGGGCCCTGCCTATCTCTCCACTCCAGCTTCCTCTCTGAAGGGCCTCCAGGGGCCAGCCCTGAATGTGCCTGCCTGTGCTTGCTCTCCCCTCCACAGGTCCTTTGCACATGCTGCTCTTTTTCTTCATCAGTTCCTGCTCCAGCTCTTACCCGCTCATGTTCTAGAACCAGATGTCACACCACCTCCTCTCCTTAGCATGTCCACGCCCACATATGTGTCAGCCCCAGCACCCAGGACACTTGACTATGACATTTATCTCCCTGGACATTCCCCTTTAGGCCCTCTGCTCCATGACAGATGGGAATGTGCTGAATTCACAGCATTCCAGTGCCCACCAAAGAACTGGCGCTTGACACACATGCTAGTGGAGTCAAAGCACATCTGAGTGCCATGGAAAGAGCACTGTCCCGGGAGTCAGAGATATGGGATTTGTCCCTGTTCTATCTGCCTGTGGTGTCACTGACTCGTCAAGCATTTGGGCAGTGAGATGGGGCTGGCCTGTGCTCCCCCCACCAAGATTCATATGCTGAAGTCTCAACCCCCCAACATGTCAGAAGTTGACTGTATTTGAAGACAGGGTCTCTAAAGCGTTAAAGTGCACTGAGGTCATGAGGGTGGCCCTGAAGCAAAACGACCGCAGTCATTATAAGGGGAGATTAGGACAAACACATGCACAGAGGGATGACCACGTGAGGATACACGGAGAAGACAGCCATCTGCAAGCCAAGGAAAGAAATCTCAGCAAAACTACCCAGCTGACACCTTAACTTCAGACTTGTAGCCTCCAGAACTGTGAGGAAATGGAATATACCCAGTGTGTGATGTTTTGCAACAGCAGCCCCAGCAAACTCATACAGACTATGTCGTCCCTTTTGTCCAAGGACAGAACATTTGATCAGGTCAGGAAGGCACGCACGCTACCCTTCTCTGCTCCTGGGTGCCCTCTCCCATAGAACCTGGTCCTCAGAGCCCTTCTAACACGGCGCTTTAAGGTGCCACTATCAAGCAACCAGGTTGGCGTGTGAAGTGAAGTCCGACGGAATGATCAGAGATCGCACTGCTCACGCACCTGACGATGTCACCACGATGACTAAAACCCAGCTGCTACATGTGCCACCCCTTTGCATCTGAGGGCCTCACTTTGCCTATATGTGAAGATACTGTCAACAGTCCCTCACCTACCTCTGTGAACTTGTCGGCCACCATGTATCGGACACGCCAGGACTTGTCCTCAGCAGCCTGGCGCAGGGTGGGCATCACCAGGGCCTCCAGATCCTCCTGGGGCAGGAGCTGGGCGATATTCACACATGCCTCCACTGCCAGCAGCCGCACCGAGTCCTGGGGGGAGGATGGGGGCAAAGAGAGGGCAGCAGAGGCCCCATTAGCACTGGGATTCCCTTTCGGATGCAGGGCCCACTAGAGGGAGGGGTTGGGGAGGGCCAGAGAGCAGAACCCACCTGCTCGTCAGAGGCCAGGTTGGAGAACATGGGGATGATCTCACTCTTGACGTTGTCCAGCTCCAGCACCTTGGCAAACTCCCCCAGCTTGGAGGCTGCGGCCCGCCGCACCATGGGGGTATCATCTGAGCACAGGTTCCGGAAGTACCTGGGGGTCAGGATGGGGCTTAGGAGGAGGAATCCTGGGACCTCAAGGCAGCGGGCAACATGGCAGAGAGGAGCAAGCAGACTGTAGTCACAAAGGTCCTGACTTTGCTCTCTGCATCTTCCCTGCCCTATATAATAAGCTGATAGGGACAGTACCTATCCCACAGGGTCATCGTGAGGCTTAAATGAATTCACATGTATAAGTCACTGCACATGAGTCTGTGGAGAACCGTAGGTGCCAATTACATTACAATGACTACATAAAACTGTATAGCTGACATGCTGGTCTGGGGCAACTCAAAAGTTTTACTTTTCAGCAGTGACCTCTCCTGTTGGAGACGCAGTAGGCTGCAAGCAGATCTCTAAGCACACGTGGGCAGCTGTCCGCCTGTACTCTGCGTGAGTAAGGGCTCAGGGCCTAGGCTTGCTGCGCAAAAGTCTGTGGGCTTGGTGGGTGCAGAGAAGTCCAGAAGGAGGAGAAAAAACACATTAATGGAAATTTCCATCCAATTAAAACCATTTTCATTCATTCTTCAGGAAGGAGAGTCTTGCAAGCAAGGAATTCCCTGAGGTATCAGGCCCAGGGGGAGGAGAGTGGAGGAGGCTGAACCAAAAGACAGTGCATCTACCATGGGTTCTGCACCTGGGGCAGGCCTAAGACAGTGCCACACATCATCTGTTACATGCTTTTATGTGCCACATTCTGTTCTAAGCACTTCATATGCAGTCATTCTTTCAAATCCTCATAAGAACCAATGGGAGAAGGAACTGTCATTTCCATTTCATAAATGAGCAAGAGGCAGTATCTGGATTGGAGATCAGGCCTTTGGTGACAGCTTCTCCCAAGAGTGGGGAGTTGGGGGCTGAGAGAGCTCAGGGGTGTTTGGGACCTGGGGAGGCCTAAATAGGCTGGGGCTTGAGAGAAGCAGACCAGGCTAAGGGGGAGGCTGAGCTTCTCAGGGGCCAAGGCCAGGACTCACTGTCGAAGTTCTGCCTTCACGGCACTGGATACACGGGGGTAGCAGACAGAGAAGAGGCCACAGGCCGAGGTGCGGGAGGTGAACCAGTCGCCGCCCGCCAGCCGCTTCACCAGTGGCACGAAGTGGGCCTCCAGGTCAGAGGGTGAGTGCTCGTGTGAGATGGCCCGCAAGGACTCCACTGCCTTGTCCCGCACCACTGTCTCCTCCACTGTGGCCAGCGACTCCAGGGGTGGCTACGGCACAGAGCATGAGGTCACAGGATGGCTACCTCCCCACCACCCCTGGCCCTGAAGCCCCGACCCTCCATGGGTTCATTTTCTCCAGAAACCTTCTGCGATCACCCCACCCCAGCCTTCAACCAGCATGTCTTCTCTTAAGAACCACAACAAGCATCATTTAGAAGTCCTTAAGGGAGCTTCAGTGGAGTGGGTCTAGGAATCTCAAAATGGTACATGTCACTTTCTTTTCCTTTAAAAAAATATCTTTGGAATATCAAGGTAACTCTCCCCTTCTTTTTTAGATTTTATTTATTTATTTTTAGAGAGAGGGGAAAGGCAGGGTAAAGAGAGGGAAAGAAACATCAATGTGCAAGAGATACAATGATGGGTTAACTCTTGCATAACCCCAACAAGGCACCTGGTCCACAACGTAGGCACATGCCTCAACCAGGAATTGAACCAGTGACCTTTCAGTTCACAGGTCAGCACTCAAATCCACTGAGCCTCACCAGCCAGGGCAATACATGTCAGTTTCTGAGAAGAGGGCCACAACTGTCACTAGCTTCACACTCCAGGCTCTAAACTAGGCCACCTAACCCCAGGGCCTCTAAGGGCTAAACTGTGGTTTCTGACAGGCAACTGCATCGAGAGCTCACATTAGCATGGGACCCCAGGGCTCAGAACTGCTCAATGGTTTGTTAGTGTGAGGCCCGGAGGGACACTTGACTAGCTCACCTCTGTGTCCCCAGAGTCCAGCAGAGCTCCTAGCACAGAGCAGGAACTCAGTAAGCACTGACCTAAGGAAGGGGGACTCACTCTATGCTGTTCAAATAAAGGTGTGGAGGTCTGAAGTCCTGTGTGGCCTGACAGATACAAGAAAAGGAGGCAGGAAGAAATCACAAAGGAAAATGCTGCCAGGGCCCAGGTAGTTAACAGAATGAAGCACTGAGCAAAGGTGACAGGTGGGGACAACAGAGAGAGGCAGAGAGCATGGCATGCAGCCTGGAAAGGAAAGCTGCTTCCCAGATCATCAACCATCACTGAAGGGGTGGGGGGACGACACAGCTGGTAAGAGCCAATCTGGTTTTCCAAGAGTGGCCAAGGGCCAGATTTTAAATGTAAAAAAAATCTCATTTAACCTGTGCTACATTATGGATGGACCTTGAAGACATTATGCTAAATGAAATCAGCCAGTCAGGATTCCCGTAGATGCAGAAGGTAGAACGGTGGTTTCTGAGGGCAGGGGGCGTTACGTTACTAGTCAATGAATATAGTTTTCCTTTGGGAAGGTAAGATGCGAGACGGATGGTGGGGATGGCTGCTCCACCATGTGAATATACACAGCACTGTACACTTAAAAATGGTTGAAACAGTGAAAATATATGTATATTTTACCACAATAAAACATTTTAAAACAAATCAAATAAAGACATTTTTCAAAATCTCATTTACAAAAGATTGGCAAGGATTCGAGAGGAAAGTGTAACGCTGCGCCAGCCCAGGGACCCCCCCAGGGTGAGGCCTTTGTCATAGGTCCTACTAACTCCCAGGGTTTTGGGTTCAGGGACAGCTCACAGGGGTGCGGTGGGAGGGTGATGTCACTGGGCTACTGCAGGGACTGGCACTCAGTCAGCGTTTACTGAGTGACTGAACTGGAACTTACAGTAACCTTGTTATTGTCAGAGGCCTGGGGACCAAGGCTGGGCAGTAGTTAGTTATGGGCCTGTGCCCCAGTAGGTTACTGCAGAGACAGGTTCTTGCAGTATGGTGCCAGGATGGCCCACACCAGGGTCACCCAGGAGGGCCCCCCAGCACACACCTGAAGAATCAGAGTCTAGGCTGGGGCCCAGGAAGGTGCACAGTCAGGAAACACCAAGTAAAGACCCACTGTGATGGGGCCTGTGTGACAGCAATAGAGGACAAGGTTCTCAAACTGAGACCAAGCAGGGAGGGAGAGGGAGAGGCTCTCAAAAAGACAAGGTCCAGACTCTCAAAGGGATCCGCCATTCCAAAAAGGTTAGAACTAATTCCATTTTACTACCACCAAGACGGAGGGCTGGGTTGGGTCAGGCGCCCTTCTGGGTTCCCACAGCTCACAGTCCTTGCTCATGTATGTGGGATAAACAAACTGCACAACAGCTGTTTTCCATATCTCATAACCTGTCAAAATCCAGGTTAACAGCTTCCTCCTACAGGAGGTCTTCCATGACATCCCCCCCCCATCTCATCTAAACTGGGTTAGGTACCTCCTCTGGGCTCTAAGTAAAGGCCCCGGCTTCCTTCTTTCCCAGCTCTGAGCAGCCTTTGAAGCATCCCGGAGCCCTCTGAGGATGGTACAGAGAAGAGGTAGTGATTAAGAGGTAGCAACCTGGGTTCAAATCCTGACTGCCTCTTTCCAGCGCAGGTAATTCACTCAAACCAGCAGTGCCTCAGCTGCTCATCTGTAAACTGGGGCATTTCTCACAGGGTCACTGTGGGACGTGATGGGTTACTGTGCCTCGGATGCTTGGCACATACACCACTGAGCACTGAGTGAGTGTCAGCCACTCTGACCTGACTCCCGTCTAGGTTCCCAGCACTGTTGGGCCCAGAGGACCTCAGGATGTCTGCGCTGGCCAGTACCAGAGGTCACATGTGACTGCTCCCCAGAAAGAAGTGTGGGAAGATTGGGATTCACCTCACTGAGAATGCTCTGGGGGAAGACTCTGCCCTGAGTGGGGAAGGACCCCTGGGTGCCAGTGCTGGCTCCCAGCGAGCCTCAGGCCTACCCCACCTGTGAGCCCTGGAGTTCTTAGCAGTGTTTTCTGCTCAAGTCCTCTGAGAAGCTGCTGAAAGCTATGAATTCTCTCAGAAGAGATGACAAAGGCCAGCAGCTGCAGAGGGTTCCATGGAGTTCAAGGGCCCCTTTCAGGCCAGTCCCCAGACCTCCCATTCCTCTTGTTACATAGCCCTGTTCTATGAAAAATGTAAACAAACTCATTCACATATAATTCCCTATGTACGTACACATATTATACATGTACACACAGGTGAACGCTCAGATACCACCAATGAATGGCAATTATCAAATTCCCTTAGACTTAATGCTGTTTGGGACAAAAGAAATCACCACCACATTTGCTGAAATCCAAGATGTTTTATATACCACTAAAAGCAACAGTGGCTGCTAATGGTAACTGCAGGACACCATCAAGTGCAGAGGCCAAAGTCTGAAATGTGTCTTTAGAAACCATGAAATACAGAATGACTTGGGGGGAACGTGAACGCTCAGGGGTCTGAGGAAGAGAGAACCACGGCCTGGGCCAGCTCTAAGACGCTTTCTTCCCAGATCACAGGACTGGAGTCCCCCCTTCTCCTCTCCCAGACAGCAGTTACTGTTACCATCTGACCCACGTCTGTGTCCCTGGCCATCAAAAGTGCAGGGCCAGACAGGCAGGCAGTGGGTGGGGGCCTGAGGGAGAGTCAAACAGACACACCCAGAATCCCAGCCCTGCCCCTTACTCGCAGTGCGACCCTGGACAAAAAGCTCACTCAACCTCTCGGTGTTCTGGTGGTTCATCCATAAAAAGGGACCTTCCCTACCCCAAGGGTGGACATGACCCCGTAACACATGCATCCATGACAATAGCAGCTAACACCTGTGCCTAACAGCTTCTTCTTCCTTTTTTTTAAAAAAAGATTTTATTTATTAAGGGCTTCTTAAGTCAACTATAAAGACGGGTATTAATGAGTTTCATTTAGAGATGAGCAAAGGACAGATCAGAGGGGTTAAGTAATTTTTGCAAGTCACACAGTAAACCAGTGGGAGAAGCCAGCCTGACTCTGATGCAAAGCCCTGACTTGTTGGATTAAAGTGAATGTCCAAGGCCCATCTGTTCTGAGGGGATGACCCCCCAGTGCCTCCGACATCGTCCCCTCCTTGACTTCCGAGGGGAGGGCAAGAGTACTTCCCCACATTCCAGACTCACCAGCAGGCAGTGCACATACTCAGGGCCTCCCACCAGGGTAGTGAAGGTTCCCAGCTGCTCCGCCAGGGCCAAGAGGACCTCATCCTCATCGTAGATGGTGTCTGTGGGACCAAGACAGACTCTGTTCCAGTCGCCCCCGAAGTCTAACCCCAGCCCCTCGGTGACCTAAGCAGGAACAAGCAGCCTCACTCTGCTTCCTCAAACTGTGGGCACCCACAACCCCCACACCGCCCAGGGCTACAACAGAGATCAAGGCACAGGCCTGGGTCGGATGACAGAGCACGCAAGTACCGCTTCTGCCCCGGACGAGGTATGGGACACAGGGTGAGTGAGATCACCTCTGAGTCTGTTCTGCACCTGTAAAATGGTGCTCCTCACCTCCACCTCTTGGCGAGGGTTAGGGAGGAGCAAATGGTCCACATGAGTGAGAGCAGAGCCAGTGAACGGGAGCTTTTGGGCTCAGTCCAGCTTTCATTCTCGGCACAGTCTCTCTGCCAGGAACCTCTTTCCCTTTGGCCTCAGAATTTCTTCTCCATCCTTTGAGACTTGGTTCGGCTACAGCTTTTTGCCAAGAGTTCCTGACCAGATCAGACAGGTCCCTTCTCTGGGCTCCCCCAACTCATGCCACCTTTATCAGAGTCCCTTGTCACAGGAGTCCAGGCTGGCTCCTCTCTGTGTCCCAGTTCCTGCCAGAGACCAGTGGGAGCCCAATCGGGTTTGCTGAAATAACTACATGACTGTGTGAGGAAAGAATGCTCTGTCCTGATGCTAAACCCTGATGCTGAAGACCTTTCCCTCCAGCTCCATCCAGTCTTCCCTGAGGTGGTAGAACTGCTGACCTCCACGGCAGTAAATGCTAACATCCCCTAGCATCTATGCTAGCATCGAAACTTCCTGAGTTTAAGTCAGACCTATGGCAATCCAGCCAGACTACATTTCCCAGACTCCCCTACAGCTAGAATGGCCACATGACTATGCTCTCGCCAATGGGTGGGAGTGGAAGTTGCAGGTTTGAGCTCCGGGTCACCTCTTTACCACAACCCTCTCATGATGTCATCACCATTGCCCCCATCTTGTGGGGCTACTCTTCTTTTCTGATGTTGAAATGTCAGGGCCTAAAGGCAGATATCAAGCTACTTCCCTTTGTCTCAGGGAACCTGCACTCAAAGGTCTTTGCCACAAAACCACAAGGTATGTTCAGGGCAAACCTGGGATTTCTGAGCATACTTTTCATTAATGTCTACCTGAGTACAAGTCTTTAAATGGCAGGTTACTGTGCAGCCTGAAACAGACACACAGGTGACTTGACTCACGCTAGAGCTCACCAATGTCTCACAAATTATGGCCAAAAATTACCACAGCACTGGTCTCTTTAACACAGTGGGGACATTATGTGGTAATTTCCCCTCATAATGCCGATTCTGAACCTTCTGTAGGTGGAAGCTCAGAGAAGGCTCTTAGCTAGTTCTGTTTGAAACACTATCAGCTTTTCTGAAAGACAGAGTGTATCTGCCATTTAGTATTTTGAACACTTTGTGATTTCTTGAAGCCCAAAGTAAAGAAAATCTGATGTCACCTGGGATTACAGTGGCCCAAAGAAAACTTCCTCTTAAATGAGTGGCTCTTCCTCAAGCTTACGGTTCTCATACTACTCTGTCCCCCACAGTCCCTTCACTTGGATTATTAGTATTATATGGGATTCTACAATATAATAAAGATACACATACATTACACTCCCTGAATCTTCACAATGGCCCTAACTGGTATTACATGAGTATTCCCCCTTTACAGGTGAGGCAATGAAGCCGTTGAGGCTGACAGAACCCAGCAGTCTAGCCCTGAGGTCTCTGCTCTTAGCTGCTGTCTCCCAAGGTGACGTCCTGCCTCTGACCTCCTTTCACCCATCCCACCCTCAATACAATTCTGCCTTACCCATAGGTTTATTTGTCTACATCTCATGCTCCCACCCTCTACCATGTATCTACAATGGCTGCCCTGCCTTCATCTGCTGGATTAAATCCAAACTGCTACCTGGTAACCCAAGGCCTGCAAAATCCAACCCACCATCAACTCCCCTGCTCCTGCGCCTCTCCCTGGTGAATTGCCAGGTTCCAGCCTGCCTCCATTTGCGGCTTCTTCCTGACAGTTTTCCTGTCCAGGCTGCCTCCCCACCACCTCACTACAGAATTGCCACCAGCATGCACTGAGCGTTTTCCCCAGACCAGGCTCCGTGTGAAGCACTTTATCCTCCCACCAACCCTGTGAGTTAGGTCTGACTCTTACAGATGAGGGAACTGAGGCAGACAGGCAGAGTGGCGAACCCAGGTTCGCCAAGCAGGTTGGAGGCTGGTTGGCACCACTGGGTCTCAACCCCAGGTTCCTCCAACAACTTCTTTTTCTGTAACTTTTTAACTGTTTTTTTTACACTTTGCATCACACCCCTTGTCCCTCACTGCCTCAGAAGTTATCCCTGTCTTAGCATTTGAAAGCTTTCAAGTCTCTCTAACAGTTCAGCAGTAGAAGCCACCTGTTTTGGGGCGACCTGCTCAATGTCACGTGTGCAGATGCCAACTCCTCACATGGCATTCACAGGCAGATACACCTCTGCTCCTGAGTCATAGCTGTGTCACTGTGGGCAAGTCCCTGTACCTCTTCAGGCCTCACTTTCTCATGTGTCAAATGAGAAAGGGGCAACAAGCTCCATCCCCTTCTTCCCTAGGACTGTCACTAGGTCCAAGAGAGAAGATCGGATGCAAGAAAGCTCATTAGTGACAGAGCTCTGTGTGACTGAGGCTTTCGTTGCAATTTTAATTCATATAAAGTTGTAATGAGAATAAAGGGAGAAGAGAATTCACTAGTAATTGGTGTCAGACATTGCCCTAAGCGCTGCGCCTCAATCTTCAGACAGGAGTGCTTAGAACAGGCTACTCGTTAATAGTTAAGCAGCACTTACCACACGCTGGCCACCGTTACAGCACTGTACATGTTATCTCAGTCTTCCTGTCAAGTTATACAATTATGCCCACTTCACACATGAAGAACTGGAAGCAGGCAGATATGAAATATATTGTCTGAAGTCACATAGCTAGGAAGTAGCAGAGCTTAGATTTGAACCCAGGTAGTAGGGACCCGAGGGCATAAACCAAAGCTGTGAGTTTGGAGCCAGCATGACTAGATAATATCTTCTCTGAGTCACTTCCTGACTGTATGACTTGAGGAAATGAATTACTTCATGTTTTCATGCCTCAGTTTCCTCATCCAAAAAATGGGGGCAGTCTTACCTACCTTAGGAATTGCTGTGGGATTAACTTGGATAATGATGGTGACTGACTCACTGAGCACAGGCACCAGTCTGGGGACTCTAGGTGAATGAACTCGCTTCTCAAACAAAGGGTTTAGCACAGTGCCTGGCACACAGTAAGTACTGGTGACTATTATAATACGTGTTCATCCCTATTTTACACATAAAACTATACAGAGTGTTAAGTAAGTGGTCTAAGTCACCAGCTTCTAATGGCTGGAGTGCAATTCACACCTGCCTCCACCTGCTTCCAGGCTCCTGTCCCCAGTCCCTGCTCCTGACTTCCCAGATCATTTCCGCAGAGGACTGCACTTCTCTCCAGAGTCCCTGCCCACCCACGATGCCCAGCACAGGACAGACACTTACAAACGATCTGTTAAATCCATGCTGAGGCCCCTTATCCAGCAGGTACCACTCTGATAGTCCCCACTCCACCCGGGCCCCAGGACTGCATCTCATTACCTGTAAGGAAGGGCAGAAGCTCACTGCGGGTCCTTTCCACACCGAGGGCCAAGGCGATGGTGGACAGCTTCTTGATGCTGTTGAGGCGAAGCTAATGAGAACGAGAAAAGGAGGGGAAAATGAGAGCAAGCCCAGACTCAAGGGACTCTGACAGCACCCACAACTAAGTATGTGTGAAGATACCAAATAACTTGGTGACTGTCACTCAAGGTCACAAGTGACTGTCACTCGAGGTCACAAGTGACTGTGACCTTGAGTCATTAAGTTACCATGGGGGCAACAGCCTCAGCAAAGCATCTTTTGGGTCTTACTGGGCCAACACCCATGCAGTGGTGCTCTCTAAGATCATTCTGTGGAAAACCACAGCCCCCTCTCCCTACCCACACTCTCGCTCCCTCTTGCACTGTGGGACACACTACACATCAAACAGTGGCAGCCACGTCACAGAGCACTTCCTCTGTGCCAGCCCCAGTACTAGTCCTTCAATGTTCTGTATGTTTTAAGTCTTCTACAATAAAACTTCAGGGGAAGCAGTGACTTAGCTGCCTATCTCTTCTTTCCTCTTTGTCACCTTCAAGCTGCGTCTCTGGGTTCTTCTGACAGGTGGGCTGTGGGGAAATGTACACCTGGGCCAGAGCCATAACAGGCCAGCAGCAGCTCTAAGGACAGTGAGATGTGGCAGAGAATATCATCGTGATGGTGCCAGGAACAACAGCAGCTAACGTTTAGAGGATGCTTACCATGTGCTTGGCAACATTCAAGGGCTCAACATGGATAATGAACATATTTAATCCTTAAACTCTGCTCTGAGGTAGATACTGTTACTAGAATCCTCCCTTTACAGGCAAGGATGCTGAGGCACAGAGAAGCTGTCACATGTTGGAAAGCAGCAGAGCCTGGATCAGAAGTCAGGTGCCATGACCCTTAATGTGAACGTCATGCTATCACTTAGGGAAGACGCCCAAGGGGTGGGCCCATGAGAATCAGGTCATCTCTGCCTGGGTGGAGAGCCTCTATCCTTCCACTGGCACCCTTGGAGATTCTGGGTTGGGTATTGTTAAGAGTATCTGTTGGGCCCCGGCTGGTGTGGCTCAGTGGACTGAGTGTGGGTCTGCGAACCAAAGGTAGCCGGTTCCATTCCCAGTCAGGGCACATGCCTGGGTTGTAGGCCAGGTCCCCAGTAGGGGGTGTGCAAAAGGCAACCACACATTGATGTTTCCCTCCCTCTGTTTCTCCTTCCCCTCCCCTCTGTCTAAAAATAAATAAATAAAATCTTTAAGAAAAAGAAAAAAGAGTATCTGCTGGTTTCTTCAGTAGACAGCACTATAAAGGCTTATAAAAAGGCCACACAGGGTGGTGCTTTGGAGCCGCACTGCCTGTGTTCAAGGCTAAGAAGCTGCTTTACATATTAGCTATGGGATCTGGGGCCACACTTTGCACCTTTCTGAGCCTCAATTTTCTCATCTGTGAAATGGGATTATAATATCTACCCTCAGGAGGTTACTGTGAGTACCAAGTGACATAATACTGGGAACACCCTAGCATCAGAGGTAGATCAGTAATGGCAATACAACCACCTCACCCTGTTGACCAGGTCCTGGTGGTGTTTGGGTACCAAAAAGGGCACAAGCAGCAGTTGGTTAGCTGTCCACCAAGGTCTCTTTCCCTCCTCCTCCAGTGAAAGAATAAAGAGAGCAAATATGTCCATGGTACTATGTGCCAGGCACTGTTCTTGGTATGTTTATGTTTTAACTTATTTGGTCCTTATACCAATCTCATAAGGTAAATATGGGATCACCTCACAGCAGAGAAAGCAAAGGCTAAAGGAGGTGAAGAAACCTCCTGCACTTGTAGGTGGCAGAAGCGGGATCTGAACCCCAGCCAGCTAGCTCTTATCCTGTAACCACCGACAACCTGTGTTTGTTTTTTTACTGGGGGGTGGGGGGAAGGGGGGCCGTGGACCTCTTTATCAGGTCTAATGGCAACCACAATTTTGAAACCCAGATGAGCATAAACAACACCAGAAGTATCTGCAAAGGCTGAAATGAGAAAGGAACACCGTCATGATTTCCATTGCTGACAGAGTCACGGGTTTTGCTAAGGCTACTGGCCACTTACAATATGTTCTTGAAGGGGAAGTTAAATTTGACTTAAATGTTAGAGAAAATAAAGATGTTACTCTTCTCACCCGAATTCATGGACCTGCCCTAAAAACATAGATGGACCTCAGGTTAAGAGCTGCACTGGCTATACTGTTGCTCCTTAACCCTTGGTTTTCAGCTGTGCACATGATCCCCACCCCACCAAGAAAAGACATTTCCTAAGTACCTCTGGATTTTACCATGAGTCTAATGCGTGGTCAATGAAATCCAAGTGAGAATGCTGTGTGTGACCTCTAGGGAGTATCCTTATGTGAGAGCGGGTTGGGTCATAGCTTTTTCCTCTCCTGTCTGGAATGGGACTATGATGGCTGGGGCTTTAGCAACCATAATGGGACCTTGAGGTAACCTGGGGGATAAGGAGGACGATGGACAACAGGCAAGCCTGGGACCCTAACACCACAGAGTGTTACACCAGCTTGTACTGCCACCAGATTTTCTGATCGTGAGTCAGAAATAAACTTCAAGCTCATTTATTTAGAGTTGTCCTATTACTTACAGCTAAACCTAATCCCAACTAACAGCACATGACCTAGTTCTAGACAGAGACACAAGAGCAAGTCAACTGAAGAGCTCCTAGGAAAAATTTTCCTCCTCGACAAAAGGACAAGAAAAACCTCTGTCCTAGAACAGCCCCTGCTTTTAGCAACGACTTAATAAGAGCCGATGCGGCAGCACACTTGTGACCGTAGGAAGCAGGTGAAAAGGGCGCACTCTGACCCAAATTCTGTAATATTCTTGTTAGTAATAAAGGGAAAAATGAGCCCTTTACTTGTTTAAACAACTACTTGTTGGGTTCTCTGTAACATTTTTAATATCAATAAAAAATCATCCCACTTAAAGAGTGCTTATTTTGTATAAAGCTCAGGACTTATGTTCTCATGATTCTTTTTTTTTTTAAAGGTTTTATTTATTTATTTTTAGAGAGAAGGGAAGGGAAAGAGGGAGAGATCATTGATATGTGAAAGATACATCAATTAGTTGCCTCTCACACACCCCCAACTGAGAACGTGGCCCGCAACCCAGGCATGTACCCTGACTGGGAATCAAACTGGTGACCCTTCGGTTCGCAGGCCAGCACTCAACCCACTAAGCCACACCAGCCAGGGCTCTTGCAATTCTTGTAACAAACCCATGAGGCAGATACCACCTTTGTGTTTATTTTACAGACAAGGAAACTAAGGCACTGAGAAGAAATGCAGGTCACCCAGTGAATTCGTGACAGGGTCTGGAACTTGAACCCATGTTCCTCACCACCATTCAATCAACTTCTTTTTTGGTTTATACTCTCAGATGGCAACCTTATTTCTAAGTTCTGCTTCACCAAATCCCCAGGCACTGTATAAAAAGGGGTCAGAGCCTGTCACATCCTATTGCTAAGATGTGGACACAGGCACGCTGCCACAAGGTCTTAGACAGTACCCTGGCTGAGTGTGTCTTTTACCTTTTCTTCCACCTCACAAGAAAATCAAAGCCCAGAAGGGCTGAGTAACTTGTAGCATGGACAGACCCTGGTCTGCCTTCTCCCATGCCTCCTGTGCATCACCTCCAGGCCCAGAATTTCCTTTGGGGATGGAGCAAGGGGCCACAAGCCAGGAAATACAGGCAGCCTCTGGAAGGTGGAAAAGGCAAGGAGACAGATTCTCTCCTGGAGACTCCACGAGGGAAGCAGTCCTGCCAACACCTAGATTTTAGCCCAGTGAGATCCCTGGCAAACTTGTGACTCCCAATCTCATCACTGTGGACATTTTGGGCAGATAATTCATCACTGTGGGGCCTGTCCTGTGAATTGCAGGAAATTCTGCAGCTCTCCTGACCTCTATTCACTAGATACCAGTTAACACCTCAGCTGCGACAACCCACAATGTCTCCAGACATTATCAAATAAATGTCCCCTGGTGGGCAAAACTGCCATTACCTGCCTGCTCTTTCTTCCTGGAAGGCGCTTCCCCAGCTTCTTCCAGGGGCTAGGTCTTTCTCCTGGTCCCATTTTAAACTCAGCATCCTCAGAGGTTCCTTCCCTGACTGGCCCACCTCGTGCCTGCCGTGAGCTCTGCCCAGACGGACTCCTGGCTCCTTCCCTTGCTTCCTCCTTTAAGTCTTTGTTCCAACATCACCTTCTCAACAAGGCTTTCCTTGGACACTCTTGAAAACTTCACTCCCCACCCCTCTTCATTTTTCTTCTTAGCACTTATCCCCATCTAACAAACAACACATTTTATTGAGCATCTTGCTTATCATCTGTTTCCCCTCACTACAAGGTACGCTCGTGAGGCCAGGGGGTTTTGTCTGGTTCCCTGCTGTGTATCTGTACCCTACACAGAGTACAGGCCCCCCCCAAATATTTACTGGGTCACTATCACAACATCCTGCTGTTTCCTTCCCACGACATCTCGCACGTGTTACTGAGGTATTCAGCTGTTTCACATCTGTCTCTTATATAACAACCGATGTCACTACTATACCAACACCGTACCTGGCATGTGGCAGGTATTCAGTGAACAAGTGTTCTTACAGCAGCCCAATGAACTAGATAATTACCTCCACTGGAGAGAAGAGGAAACTGAAGGCTCAGGGAGCTGAACTAACCTGCCCGTGTAAATCAGCAAGTGGAAGAGCCGGCCGTACAGCCACAGCCTGTGTCACTCCAGAACCAGCAATGTACCCGGAACCTCAGTGGTTGGGCCCAGGGCAACCGGCTCTTTTATAAACAGAAAAATGGAGGCCCAAAGGGCGGATGGGACTTCTTCAGCTACCACTCCCGATAATTAGAGCTAACATTTATTAGGCTCTTACAAGAAGCCAGACACCGTTCTATGGCACTTGTATTATTAACTCGTACAGTCCCTCACCATCCCCCGACTAAAGAGGCCGCGACTATTACTATTAGCCTACATTTCGTGGAAAGCAGAGATCCAGAGCACTGAAGTAATCTGCCCAAGGTCACGCAGCGGGTGGTAGGTGAACGAACCCGGGTGGGCAAACCGTGGAGTCCTAACTCTTCTTAATCCCACGCCAGCCGGGCTCAGGGACCTGAGCCTTGCCTATACCACTCACCTGAATGTATCAGCCCATTTAAGTCAAGCGCCCACAACCAGGACAACGGGAGGGTCCCAGAAGCTGGGCGGGGCTCCACCTCTCAACTCTTTCCTAAATTTAGCGAGATCTCTCTACAAGGTGGAACGTCTTTGACTCCCAACGCCAAACCGAACCGGAAGGGAGGGCAAGTATTGGGAAGGCAGTTTTCACCTCTCAGCCCCCATTTGGGGAATTGACCCCGTGGCACTGAGGCCCAATAGCAAATACCCAAAAAAGAGAAAAACCCACCCAGGTCCCACCAATCAGTCGGCCCCTCCCCCACTCGGATCCAACCCCAAGGGCCCATTCAAAGGCCACCGCCAATCCTCGAGCCCTCCCCACTCCCGAACCCAGGAGGCCGACTTCCCACCGTGCCGCGGCCTCCCAGGCCCCGAAACGCCGCGCGCACTAGGCAGGCCCGGGACCCTGGAGGTTCGCCCTCGCTCCC